>NC_046988.1:1677500-1712500 GCF_009769545.1 Cyclopterus lumpus
AGGAGTCCTCCGTCACATTGAGACGTGGTATTGAATCAAATGCAGAAGGAATCGCTTCTATAAATTTAGCTACAGCACTGTCAGTTAGACATCTGGTGTAGAAACTTTTGACTAACGGTGTATACTCCGGGAGTATAAACTCAAAAGTTATGAGGTAATGGTCTGACAGAAGAGGGTTCTGTGGGAAGACCTCCAAATGCTCAATGTCAATGCCATATGTAAGAACAAGGTCGAGGGTGTGGCCAAAGCAGTGAGTGGGTTTCTGTACTCTGACAGAAGCCAATCGAGTCCAACAATGAGATAAATGCAGTACTAAGGCAATCATTGTCAATATCCACATGAATATTAAAATCTCCTACAATAATAACCTTATCAGTTTTAAGGACTAAACTTGATAAACACTCAGAAAATTCAGATATAAATTCTGAATATGGACCTGGTGGCCGGTACAGTATAACAAATAGAATTGGCTGTAATGTTTTACAGGTTGGATGTGAAAGACTAAGAACAAGGCTTTCAAATGAGTTGTAGTTTAGTTTAGGTTTAGGATTCATTAATAGGCTTGAGTCAAAGATGGCTGCTACTCCACCTCCTCGGCCGGTGCCTCGAGGAATGTGAGTATTAATATGACTTGGAGGAGTTGATTCATTTAGGTTGACATATTCTTCATGCCTCAGCCAGGTTTCAGTAAGACACAATAAATCAATGTGATTGTCTGATATTAAATCATTTACTAATACAGCTTTAGATGACAGAGATCTAATATTTAGGAGTCCACATTTAATTATCCTGTTTTGTTGCACTGTGGCAGTAGTGATGTTAACCTTTATGAGGTTATTTTGTATGACTCCTCTTCTGGTTACTTTTGATTTAATTAATTTAAGTGGCCGTGGGACAGACACAGTCTCTATAGAGTTAAGGTTAAGGGTGGGGAACTGCTCGAATGGAAGTGCAGAGAAGGTGGAAGACTACAACTGTGCTTCTGCTTCCTGATCTGAACTCTGGGTCATGGATTAAGTCCGCTAATCAACTTGGCCATGTTCGCAGAAATGAGACGCGCTCCATCCCAAGTGGGATGAATGCCGTCTCGACTCATCAGATCAGGCTTTCCCCAGAAAGTCTGCCAGTTATCTATGTAGCCCACATTGTTTGCTGGGCACCACCTGGACAACCAGCGGTTGAATGACGACATGCGGCTATACATGTCATCATTGATCAGATTGGGGAGAGGGCCAGAGAAAACTACGGTGTCTGACATTGTCTTGGCATAAGCACACACCGATTCCACATTCATTTTAGTGACCTCCGACCGCCGCAGTCGGGAGTCATTACCGCCGGCGTGTATAATAATCTTACTGTAACTACGCTCATCTTTAGCCAGCAGTTTTAAACAAGATTCAATGTCGCCCACTCTGGCCCCGCCCGGGATGCATATGACTTTGGTCCCTGGCTTCACTCTCACTGCCTTGAACACAGCTTGAACACACAGTTCACTACACTTACACAATCTATGTATACAATCTATGTGTACATCCCTGACCATGAGTCAGGGCTGTACACTGATAGCTTCATGTTTAACTGATGCAAAGGTTTGTCATACCTTTGTGCCACATAGATTGCGTAAGCGTAGCAAACTGTATGTTCTCCACAGCCGTGGGTGGATGCTGTTTGGGGAAACAGAATCACGGCCTAGTTGTTATTCAAAAATTCAAGAGGGAGGCAGTTTTCTCTGTATTTGCGTGCAAATACTGCTTTCATAGACTTTCCCTAGTTTCTTATTCTCAATAACCTCTCCCCTCTCCGTCCATTCCAGGATCCGGGGACGCTGGTAGAACAGTTAGCACGGTTCCTGGGTGTTTCCTGCGACAAAGCCCAGCTGGAGGGCATGGTGGAGAGCTGCAACCAGCTCATCGAGCAGTGCAGCAACTCAGAGGCGCTGTCCATCTGCAGAGGTGAGTGGGAGAGGAAACACATCCCTGCTCTCGGACAACTTTCTGGCTCTCTGAGGTCCGACTTGAGAGGCCTGAAAGATGATCCAACACATGTGTCTTCAAGCTATTTTTATTACACTTTCACTGCATCTGACATTCTTCTACTTTAGTTTCTTCAGTTAATGATTTTACAGCTGGTGTCCCATGATATCTGTTAATCTTGTTGTGCAGTGTAGTGTTTTTCATTACAACACCATCTTTTAAGGACATTTCAAAGTCAATCAGTTTCTTTTCTTTGCCAAACACCAAATAAATCGACCTGAGTTATAGAGAAACATGTCAAAGAATACGATATTCATTTTTCTATTTCACAACATTGGGAGACTAAATGATCATAAATAATATTTGTACTGCGCCATTCATACAAGAAATGCTAAAACAAATTAAACATTGAATAAACATAAAAAGTTAATTCTGAAAGTTTGAAACGTTTATATTCGGTAAGCAGGTGTCTGTTCCCAGAAGGGATATGGATGCTTTGTCACGCTACTCGCCGTCTGATTCCAACACACAAGGCACACACCGCGCTGACAAGCAACTACAATGTAAACCCATCAGCCTTATTATTAGTCACTCATAAATGCTCCGGGACTCAGTGGCGACTGGCCAATAGAGAGCCATGGAGCCTGGCCCCACCTTGAGCCACAACAAAATCAAATAAAAATCAAATAAATAATAATAATAAATGTATACATTATCTTAAGTGCATTTCTTCGTACGTGGTTGGGATGTAGTGCTCACTTCTATAATCATAATCGCTGCAATGGATATAAAATGTGGCTTGAAGATCTCCAGCAATATGTTCGTGAATGTGTGAGGAATCTGGTGACCGAGACGGACCTCCGCTGCAGCTGGAAGTGAACACAACGCACGCACGCGTGGTTTGAAACCAGTTGGGGTGCGGTCCCTCGAGCAGGACCTCAAATCTATGAAATCGTCACAACATATTTTTAGGTTGGCTGAATCTTGACACACAGATTTGATGCTTAAACAACCAACTTCTTGTCTAAAAACATCCTAAAATGACATTCCGTGACTCAACAACAGTAATATTTAGAAAACGTTGTGCCATGCTATTGGGCAAAGTGAACGTTGTACCAGCTGGACGACGGACACAGGATTGAGGTGAAGAAACACAATGAGGATAAAAACAGGCTCACTTTAACCCTAACAAGGTTCATAGGGGCATCTTCTATATGATGTTCTATTGGATTATATTTGTATGTGATTATATGATATTTAGATTTTATTATAATTGTATATTTATATTGTATATTTATGATATTTATATAAGATGGTATTTATATATCATATTATACTGAATATTATTATGATATATATATATATATATATATATATATATATATTGTAGTGTCACGGGCTGTCGCTAGGACAGGCTAGCCTGGGGCGGTGCAAAGAGAGAGATGAACACAGGCACGTCCGAGGGTATTTAACAAAAAGTCCAGGTTTATTTCCCATCCCACCAGCAAGGTAACATCCAAAAACAACAAAGTATCAAAAAAAGGTCCAGTTAGATAACACAAAACATCCCGGAGGAGAAAGTGGGTAATTAACCAAACAAAAACTCAATCCTGGTGAATCCAGGCTACGAGGTCCTCTCCCTTGTTGTCCTCTTCCAGGTGCTCGTGGGTTCACCTTCCGCTCTCCTTTCTCCTTCCCAGGTGCTCTCCCTTAAGTCTCCCAGCCCTGCCTCAATCAGGTGCCTTAAGCAGCTGCAGCTGGGTGAGCGGTGAGGCAGGCTGGGAGATGTAGTTTTTGCACTGGTGGCCACTCTGTAGCGCCCCTCCACTACCTGTCCCCTTGTGATGCCACAATATATATCATAATAATATTCAGTATAATATGGCTTTTTTCAAAATAAACCTCAGACTTCCCTCCCCAAATTCACTTCAGGTCTCAATCCCACCAACATGGGCATGTTTCAGCCATCCCAGACTGTCCTCCCTGTAATGTGTAATCTCCCTGCAGGTCAGGTTAGAGTTATTAACAGTGAACAGAAAGATATTGTTATTTACAAGTGGTCTGTTATGGAGATTGGCCTGAACTGTCATTAATGTCCCGGCCTGAAACTTTTCCCCAGCCTGACACTGATTGTGAGTGTGTTGAGAAAGTGTATGTCAAATGATACGTTTCCCATCCAGCCGAATACTCTGGACTCGCAAACAATGACTCCATTGGGCAGAAGAGCAAAGACACAAATGCAGTGCAAGAAAAACAAAAGTTATAGTCCGCTTCAAATTTTCAACCAGTGCAACAAATGCAATTCCTGGAAGACTTAATGAAATCCTCACTGTGATGACGCCTCCCTGATAGATGCTTTCTTATTTGTGCTCAGGAAGTCAGTACAGTATAAGATTGCAAAAGTATTGGAGCAGTGGGAAAGTGCATAACAAGTATTAAAAAATAAACTACATTTTAGATCTCATTTAAATATATCTGCAAGATAGTCTGCAGATAATCAAAATCAAACCAGGATATCCTTACTCCCTGTCAGATCTTATGTTGAGCAACATCTTCATTTTGTAATTTTTCAATGAGGTACTACATATACTACCTGGAAAAAGCATATCACTGCATCGTTTCATAATCTCATTATAGGTTTATCATGTAAAAATCACACTTTGTGTAGAAAATAAACTTGCGTCTTCACAGGAAACAACTTTAGTTAACAGAACTACTTAGATAGAACGAAGAGAAAGTCACTCAGTCAGTCCCAAAAAAAACGAGGCCATCAGATCATTTGAAGAATACATTTTTAATTAATACAAAAATTAGGTTCTATGTTCAACCATCTGTCATTCCATTACTTTTCCTGATTTTGCCGTGGCATCGTCTCGCTATTGGTATCAAGATATTCAGCCAGTTTCATTTTCTAACTGGTAATGACATCCCTTTAATCAGACTTCCTAACAGCTGCTTCTGGAGCCACTGAAGGCTCTGTACAACTGTATTTTGATTGTTTACACATGTACTGGTACTTTCCAAGGCTTATAAAAAGACTTTGATGGAGTTCCGCTCTATTGAGACCAGATTGTCTACAGTCACACTTGATCTTTGGTTGTTTTGCCCAATATACACAATTAAGGACAAGACATTCTAATTTAAAAGTTTTTAATAATTCTCAGAATACAATATAATAGACTCACACACCATTTACGTCAATTTGATTAGTGCTTTCCAGGCATGCATCTGTGGAAAGCCAGAGAAAAAAGCTGTCTTTCTCCCAGTTAGCAACACCCTCTAACTCCCAACTCTTCAAATACCAACTGTGTCAGTGGACGTAGGCTTTAAAATATGATTCTAGTGTCAGCTTTGATCATGTCATACACACTCTTTTTTTAAATTCATAAACTTCTAATGTAAATTTACAAAATGTTCAGGTTTATCTAGGCAACAAAACTACGTAGTACTTAACTTTGACTGCGTTTCTCACAGGACATGGACAGCGGCCTCCTGGGTGAGAGTCCTGTGTTTATTGACCCGGCCAACCTCACCTCCTACAGCCCCCGCTCCAACTGTCTAATAATGACACGGAGGGGTTTGCATCGGAGCTTGTTGAATGCTCCAGCTGATGACATCATCAGGGTTATTTTGTCAGACTTGACAAAGCTCCTCCAGAGTTCTAACAGGCCTCTTCGTGACAAGTAGAGTAAAATTAGCCGGAGTGCACTTTTAATAGTCCGTCTGCCTGTCACCATGTGTGATTGGTCGCATGCACGTATGCATCAGCACAATGTGCAACATTAACTAAGTTAAATCTTCATCAAGCCCTGCAGGAAGGCAGATGGAAACAGTATAATGTCAAATTAATGGAGTTATAATGTTTTCTGAAGCAGTTATTGTGTGTAAAAACTAAAGATGTGTTAGTTATTTTAACAGTGAAAGATATGGTTATTTACACGTGGGCTGTTGTGAAATTTTGTCGATTTCAGAAAAGACACAAATGCAGCAAACAATAAACAGCGTGAGGAAAACACAAGTTATAGTCCGCTTCAAATGTCCTTGACTACAATATATGCAGGGAATGTAATTCCTCGAGGCCTGGATGATTTGTCCTTTCTTATTTGACGGATACTCTTTCACAAAGAACAAACCAGTATTACAGCCATAATGTATATGTGCTATGTATGAGGCTTAACTATACAGTCAGAGGACGAGGAGAGGAGAGAAAGCATCAGGATGATCTCATGCAGGGAGGAAGAGAGCAAATACATGACAAATAACCCATAATCTGCTGTAAAGCTCTTCTAGTGGTATCTACCCATGCAGTTTTGGTTGAATATATCTTCTTTTTGGGATACTTTTCTCTGAGATACCTGTCTCCACCTCAAAACAGTGGAGGGGAAAGAAACTTCCTTTGTTGGGATCATAGCAAAAATAATCAACAGCAACAGCAACTTCTCTTTTAAAACACATTGAGAGCTCACTGGACCCCATTTCTAAAACATAAACACACAATTATGAATGTCAGCCATATTGCCACTATAAACAATTGTATCCTATTTTCTCTCATTGCTGTAGCAGCTGTCGCCAGAAACGGTTCCTCCATAAATTTGAGATGGGTCACAGTCGTAAACTGTTGTGTTACGTCTGTAGAGAGCTAAGACACCTCACCTGTCAGCGTTGATCTTTATCTGTCGATCTATCTAGCTGTCAGTGGCGGCAGGTAGAATTTTTTTTTGGTAGGACCATCCAATCAATTTCAGCTAACATCCCAGTATGATTCAATGCAAATAAAAGTATCAAACACACATTTCTACTTTGTAGTTAAATATTTAACATTTATTCCAACACTGACATAATAAGGACATCTTATTCATACAATTCAGTATATTAATATATATGTATATCATATAATAATATTCAGTATAATATGATATATAAATAACATGCAATATAAATATATTATAATAACATATAATAATAATATTGTATAACATAAATCACACATATATATATATATATATATATAAAATCTAATAGAAGATGTTTATATATTAAGATGCCCCTATGAACCTTGTTAGGGTTAAAGTGAGCCTGTTTTTATCTTCATTGTGTTTCTTCACCTCAATCCTGTTTCCGTCGTCCAGCTGGTATGACGTTCACTTTGCCCAATATGGCTGCTTGAGGAGTTATCATGTGTGTCCTGGTGTTCTCATGTTTTCTGTGTGCTTCATGTCCCTTACTCCCATAACTGTCCATGCTGGATCTGTCCCCGTTGATTTATAAAGCAAAATACGGCATTAGCACGACAGCATCCAGCAGCTCGCCAAACCTTCCTGGTGTGCCGGTCTCTATAGACGCTTCCAAACCTTTCTGGTGTACCGGTCTCTATAGAAGCTTCCAAACCTTCCTGGTGTACCGGTCTCTACAGAAGCTTCCAAACCTTCCTGGTGTACCGGTCTCTACATAAGCTTCCAAACCTTCCGGGTGTACCGGTGTCTACAGAAGCTTCCAAACCTTCCTGGTGTACCGGTGTCTACAGAAGCTTCCAAACCTTCTTGGTGTGCCGGTCTCTATAGACCCTTCCAAACCTTTCTGGTGTACCAGTCTCTACAGAAGCTTCCAAACCTTCCTGGTGTACCGGTCTCTACAGAAGTTTCAAAATCTTCCTGGTGTACCAGTCTCTACAGAAGCTTCCAAACCTTCTTGGTGTACCGGTCTCTACAGAAGCTTCCAAAACTTCCGGGTGTTCTGGTCTCTAGAGAAGCTTCCAAACCTTCCTGGTGTACCGGTCTCTACAGAAGCTTCCAAACCTTCCGGGTGTTCTGGTCTCTAGAGAAGCTTCCAAACCTTCCTGGTGTACCGGTCTCTACAGAAGCTTCAAAACCTTCCTGGTGTACCGGTCTCTACAGAAGTTTCAAAATCTTCCTGGTGTACCAGTCTCTACAGAAGCTTCCAAACCTTCTTGGTGTACCGGTCTCTACAGAAGCTTCCAAAACTTCCGGGTGTTCTGGTCTCTAGAGAAGCTTCCAAACCTTCCTGGTGTACCGGTCTCTACAGAAGCTTCCAAACCTTCCGGGTGTACCGGTCTCTACAGAAGCTTCCAAACCTTCCGGGTGTTCTGGTCTCTAGAGAAGCTTCCAAACCTTCCTGGTGTACCGGTCTCTACAGAAGCTTCAAAACCTTCCAGGTGTACCGGCCTCTACAGAAGCTTCCAAACCGTTCAGGTGTACCGGTCTCTACAGAAGCTTCCAAACCTTCCTGGTGTACCAGTCTCTACAGAAGCTTCCAAACCTTCCTGGTGTACCGGTCTCTACAGAAGCTTCATGTGTTCTTCCCTTTCAGCCAGTCTGTTGTCTTTTGGGAGGTGGATCTGGGCCCAGTTGTTTGACCTGTAGTTTCTCCGCCAAAGTTCTTCTCTCAAACAGGTTTTGGAGGAAAGATTTTACCGGGTCGGGTCTTCTTAGAAGAGAAGTGCTCGCGCTGGCCGTTGTCATGTCGTTAAAAAAGCGCCTGACGAGAACACGCAGCTGTGGCCTAGACGACTTTGGCCCAAAGCTGAATCTATTTTAGGATGTTGATTGGCTAAATTGTCACTCATTTATATCTTTAATCAGTAATTGGCTAAACTGCTTCATGGACCCGTCTCTTCTGGGCCAAAACAATTTGGCCGCAGCGCAGCTGAGACATGCAGACAGGCGGAGAGGATGTGCAGGAAGTGCAGAAAGTGCAGGAAAAGGATATATTTCGCGCCTATTTTACAAATATTACTGGGTAGATTCCATATCTCCAAAACACAAATATTGACAATTTGTATCATTTATTAATGTGGCCCTCTATTGGCCATCCATCTATACTGAGACAATGATGAATTGATAAACTTTTAATTAATCAAATCGTAAGCATTACAGAACATAACCAAGAGTCATGCATCAATGTTGTCTACAAGCAAACAATCCAATATAGACGTAGAGTCAATATGAATTGACTTAAATTGAGTTGTTTTTTTCAAGGGACTTCCTCTGGAAATCACTAACTGCTTCTAAACATTGACTCAACTAAAACCACGACCACGGGGTTCAGTGAGATGGTGTATGGGAAGTGAGGTCATCGACCTGCAGTGAAGTGTGGAGGCTTTAAGTGGACGATGCAATGGAAACTCTTATATCTACTGTGCAGCGTGTGTATTAAGATTATAATGGCAGGATTAGACGGACAGGGACTAAAGAGTCTGGAAACCAGTTTTACAATATTATTTTTACTTTTGATTATCCCAGCTGGAATGTTATTTATAATTCTGTGTCAGACAATTTCAAGTTAGGACTTTAACCCCCAGACTGAGCTGAGCAGGTAGCTTTTGGAACAGGACAATTCTATATGAGACTGTTTACACATCAAGCCTTATACTGGGACACTCAATACAGGCTCGAACACACTTTAACCCCTTATTGATCGTGTTATATAACACCTGAAGTGGTGTGTTTGCATATTCATCAAAATGAGTGTCCCGAAAGAAAAGAAGCCCCAAAGTGTTCAAAATGAAATGAAATAATTGTGTAAAGTATAGAGTGCTGGTGGTGTCGTGGCTAACACTGTCACCTCACAGAGGGGCCCGGGCTTGATCCCTGGGGGTCCTTCTGTGTGGAGTTTGCATGTTCTCCCAGCGTGGCAATGTGAGCCCTGCGATAAACCGTCCAGGTGAACCTACTTTCACCCAGTCAGCTGGGATCGGCTCCCACCCCCCGTGACCCTGAACAGGATAAGTGCTTCAGATAATGAAACGGAGTTTGTGTAATGATTCGACTCATTGTTACACCATTATTTTTTTTAATTACACGTTTTCATTTGCCTCCTGGCAAACAACATTATGGGTATGGTGCATTACCATGATTTTGTTGAACTCCTATTCAACGGCCTTTGGCTGTTTTTGTGTTACTGTAAAAACGGGATTATATAAATGTGGGTAATCGTATAGATCCCCTCACAATCTCTCTCTTCAAAACTAGGATCCACTCTGTCTTCTTTTTCTTCTTCTTCTTCTTCTTCTTCTTCTTCTTCTTCTTCTTCTTCTTCCTCTCGACAAAGCAGCTCCAGGCGCATAACGCCACCAACAGGGCTGTAGAGCTGGTCCAAACCGGAGCATGTGCAGTTTGCTGTCGTCCACAGAGGGTCACAGCAGAAAGTATGAATCTGCCTTAAGAGGCACAGGCCGTGTGGTGTGGGCTGTTGGCTGATAAGTGAGCAGACTTTGACAACACCCCTGTCATAAAAAGGGAAGTTAGGAAATAAAACTGGACTTACAAGTGTCATTGTGAAATAAAAAACGATTGAGAATAAAATGGAAATGGTGGTGATCCAATACAATAAGATCCGGAAACGCTACCAATATAATGACTATTTTTTAATAATGTCCTTTTTTAATATGTTTTTAATTCATTTTAGGCCTCCATAAATAGGTCATGGGATCTTCAAGAACGTGCACATGGATATGAGGGTTTGAGATGATTATAGCCCCACCATGTTGGATCCACACCACTGACTGCTGATTGTATAATGAATCATTTTAACCAGCAGCCTGCTTAGATGTAACCCTCTTTGAGTCGGACATGTTCATCCTCTGGTTATTCATTCTCTTTGGTTCATGTCACCATTCCTATTTTGATTTGGATGTTTTACTTATGTTTTCTGTTGTTTTTTCTTTTCAGTTTCCCCATCCGATTCTTTTTCTTTTAGTGCATGGAAGTGTCTGCTGTGCTAATAGGCTTAACACACAGCGGACAGCAGTCAGTCTGATCTGTCTCACTCATCTGTGACCCACAGCAGGTGAGTCAGAGCCACGGCAGGCGGCACGCTGAGTTTATGGGTTTCACGTTCCATCCATCATGCAGGAGAATGAGGACAAGAAGTATTCATTCATTCTGTTTGTAAATGAAGAATAACCCCGTTGTTGAAAAGATCTTTAATTATAATTAGTCTTAGTATTAGTATATGCATTTATATTTAGCCATCAAACACAATACAATACGTGTAGCCTGTATACAGTCGACAATATGACTGAATAGGCACAGGCATGAAGAACAATGCTTATTTATGGCGATCCTACGTTCTTATCAATTTAAGATACCCTATAATAAAATAAAATAATGTATCATTTAACCATAGGACAAGCAAGTGAGGAAACATGTGGTATAGTGAATCTCATGATCCGTTAAATGTAAAACAAAACAAATCTGAAACGATTAGAAGGACAACTCCATCTG
Organism: Cyclopterus lumpus; assembly: GCF_009769545.1. Classification (NCBI taxonomy): domain Eukaryota; kingdom Metazoa; phylum Chordata; class Actinopteri; order Perciformes; family Cyclopteridae; genus Cyclopterus; species Cyclopterus lumpus. The sequence continues at coordinate 1,688,716 of NC_046988.1, forward strand.
GAGATGACGGTGACGTTTGTCGGAAAGCCCAGAAAAAAAGAGCTGATTTTCTCTTGTCTTAAAATGTTTCGTCTTTTCTTCACTCCTGTTACGCCTTTCTGTTCCAATAATTAACATTTTCACTTTTCATTTTGGACGTAAGTACGGTCTTTCTCGTGTTGGTGTATTTGATGATTTCAGAGTTGTGATTGTAACGAAGCGTTCTCAAAACTGAGCACCACACTTGAGATCGTTGCGCTTCATCCATGACTCTGTGCCCTGAGCACAATGCTGCTACAGTGAAATATTACGGCCCCTGATTTGCGTGGTGATTTGATTAAAACACTAAGTTAAAAGATTTTTTAAAAGTTTATATTTAGATATAGTGCTTCAGTGGATCATATTCCCGCACAAACTCTCTATTGAATTAACACAATGAAGCACTCAAACAGGAAGTCGGGGGCTTTTAGGGCCCCTGTGATTTAACTCTGGGCCCTTGAGGCAGTTGCGTAATCCAGCTTTGTCTAAGAATTAAGAAATGAATGCGCATGTCTTAGCTGATGGACCAGTTTCACCTCTGTTATTTAAAATGTGTCCCTATCCCTGTGTTTCCTCTCTGCAGGTCGCGCGGGTCTGTGGAAGGACGTCTTCACTGTGTCCATGAACGAGAAGTTTGACGCCATTTACAGACAAAAGATGGGCAAGTCCGACCTGACCTTTGACTTCTGCCTGTGAGGAGCCCCCACCCCCCCCCCCCCCCCTCGCCCACCCTCGCCCACCAACTGATTAATTCCCGTACAAACAAAACACAAGCTCCTATACGTCTCCATCCGTCAAAATCAGTCTGAAGTTGAATGGTTACAGTCTGACAGCGGAATTACACAGCGAGTCCTTTTCCTCAGAATGCAACCTGTCTCAAGTCAACGCGTCATCAAAAGTCCCACCCTCGCGGAGTGATCAAAATGATTCCAGATTCATTCGGGATTTGACGAAATGTCTCAATCAGTAGTTCAACCATACCTCTCTCAGCCCCGACCTCCCTCTGCTGCGTGTGTATATGTGTATATAGTAACCAGGGTTCGACCGATATCGGTTTTGGTCAATGTTTATATTCCATATCTCCTACAATACGGTTGTTCGTGACAGGGATTCAAGCTACGTGCAGATATTTGACTGAAAATCACTTTCAAGTCACAAGTGATGGCAAATGTGTACCCCAGAGTACCATCTGGTGGCCCATGGAGGTTAGTGACGAAAGGTTGGAAAAATTACTTTTTTGTTCATTTATTTTTTATATGAAATATGTTCAAGGACTCACATGAATAAACCCATAGTAATTTGAAGCTACTACAATACATTTGATACAAATGAGTAGAAGCTCTGCTCCTGGCCCAGTCCACAGTAACTACGCCATAGAGAACAACAGAGTCTCAAAGTGTCCCGCTAGAGAACAAAGACACATCACTCTTGACATTGTTATTCGCAGTGTTGATCAGCCACAAATATCTGGTTTTTCCAGTTTTTTTTTCTGGTTGTGAGGTTGCTTAACCCTCTGAAACATTTACAGACACACTAAACCCAAAGCTAATGAAAAGGTTTCACTAGAGGTTGGTAGCCCTATGACACACACACACACACACACACACACACACACACATTACTGCCTGTAGGTGAGGAATTAAGACAGCCGAGGCACAGCGGCTGAACGGGACTTATCTCCAGTCTCCCGTTATGGTGGTTACATAACTGAACAAACTGCCCAAAGTGAGTTACAGATTTTACAGACAACAGCAGTATCTGCCCTCTAACCGATGTCAAACCCATATATCGGTCCAACCCTGCAACTGAGTGCATTAGCTCTTTTCTTGTTCCAGCAGTGGCTCCGAGCCAGGTAGACACATACAGCAAGTGTAAAGAGGCGAAGCCAAAACCCAAGAGAGGAAGCCTATCACGCCTAAAGCTCAGTGTCACAGCCAGGATGTTGTTGTGTTACATGATCATTGTCTTTCTGCTCAAAGTGCTGCAGAGTTGTTTTATGTGTGTGTGTGTGTGAATGTGTGTTTCAGGCAAAAAGAGAGAGAGAGAAAGATAGCTCTGTTCCTCAGTGCTTGTATAGACTACAATAATGCATCTGGTTTAGACATTAGATTTAACGATTTGTCAATTGTCTTTAAAACCACTCTGTATCGGATGAAGAAATGTGTACCTTTAGCGCCCCTCAGTAGTAGTATCCAAAACAACTCAGCGGTAGTATCTAAAACAACTCAGCGGTAGTATCTAAAACAACTCAGTAGTAGTATCTAAAACAACTCAGTAGTAGTATCCAAAACAACTCAGTGGTAGTATCTAAAACACTCAGTGGTAGTATCCAAAACATTCAGTGGTAGTATCCAAAACAACTCAGTGGTAGTATCTAAAACACTCAGTGGTAGTATCCAAAACATTCAGTGGTAGTATCCAAAACAACTCAGTGGTAGTATCTAAAACACTCAGTGGTAGTATCCAAAACATTCAGTGGTAGTATCCAAAACAACTCAGTGGTAGCATCCATAACAACACAGCGGTTGTATATACCTACGTAACATCACATAAACGTGAATGAACAGTAAAGAAAAGCCTGTGCAGGCATAGCGCGGCTCTGTATTTAACATAGAAGACATAGAGTGTATACTGAAGCTCGGCATAAAGAAAACTAAAACTATTTAGTCCTGTGTTTAACACAGAGTGTCATCAAGACAGCTAAATTGCAGTAATGAATTTGAGTGCTTTGTTTTGATTTAAAACAATGTGTACTAAAGGTCAAGTCAACACCAGATAAAGTTTTTAGGGAGCACTTTGGCAGAAATCTGTTGTTGGGCCACTATTGACCTCCCTGACCCCATGTGTTGTGGCTCAGTATACACTAAAATGAAGTCTTTAAACAACAACATTAGACTACATAATGCAGGACTCACCTCAGTTTATTTCGTATTTTTGGTCATTTCAAATTGCAAACAAACCCCTCACACGGAGGGAACCGTGAGCTTTAAGAATGAAGAGGCCCCCTTCAGGGGAGACGGGTTGGTTGGCTCACTTTGACTTCACAATAGAATAGCTGCCCGTTTTTAGCATTCAGTGTGACCCAACTTTGTGATGTGAGCCAGCTACCATCACTCATCACAGACCTTTAAGTCTCATATCAATGGGTAGTAGCTGACTTCTGAGTCTTTTAACTAGAAGTGACACATCTCAATGTCTCTATATAACACATAACTATAATAGGGCCACATGTCACTTTTATACTTTCGATACTATAAAACTGAAATATTACCCTCACCAAAAAACGTATTGACTTTTATGAAGGTGAACATTTTGATGTTCCGTTTTTGTTTCTGTGACCTTCAAAGGACCAGAAAATAGTTGCGTGCCCACCGACCTCGGTCTCTCTGACACTTTTCATTTCAAGTGTCTCATATCCAGTTTAAATCCAGATGTGTACCAGTCAGAGACGAGGAGTCAAGGCAACAGATATTTAACTAAAGCAGAAGTCATTATTTTAAGCCAATGAAACACCAGTGCATCCTCGCTCATAGCTCGTCTGGCGTGAGATCTATTTCCATATCACAGGGAGGAAGACGAGGAGGCCCAAAGTATAGAAATAGGAAGTGCGCTAGGTAGCTAACCATTCAGGAGCTGCCCTGATCAAGGATCAGACAAACTGCACGTGTGTTGAAATTAAATTTAATTGTTCTTCCTGTCACTTTGCATGTGATTACGCATCTTAGAGAGATGGATGTATTCACACCAGTTAAACATCTCAAACCTCAGTCCGTCTCTAATGCTTCTTGCATGCATACTTTGCTTTCTGTGGGTCGATTTGCCCGCTTGTTAATCCACACACTCTCTTCCTGTGCAGACAATGCTAAATATGACCACTGATGGATGAACGCTGTCGGGTTCTCTCTCTCTCTCTCAGTTTTCTCAGACTTATCAGGTTGTGGCTGCAGGAGAAGAGAGAGAGAGTATTAACCTGGAACCAGCATTAACTATGTTTTGTATCTATTGTTCGCTGTGGTGTCCCGAACAGCAGCAGCATCCGGAGTCAGACTATTAACCCGAGGCGTCAGTTACAAACCAGTCCAGCACCTCTCCTCCTGTCACAATAGTTTCCAGCCCAGCTCTACCAGACACTTGTGAATGTCTCCATTGTGTGGACGTAAACGACAACCTCGGCACACACTCGTCACTGCCTGTTGTTTTCGGCCGCCCGTTTCCTTTTTCATTGTTCTTTTTTCTCCTTGTCGCTCTGTTTACAGCCGTTGGCAAGGCTTCAGCTGGCCAACTACACTTTTATGGTTCTTTTTGTCATTTTTTATATATGCCTGTGTCTGTTTCCTGGGTGTCCTCGCATTGTATTTTACATGCTTTGCTTACCGGTTTATTAATAAAGTTGTGTCTTCAGGCAATCCACGACTGGGTTCTCTTTCTTTCACCTCTTCGGTGTCTAGAGTCTTGTTCTGAACGACAGTTTGTTGCAAAAATAAAATGCTTGGTTTTCTCAAAGTGCTGATATTGAAAGAATGGAGAACAAGAGTCAAAAGAATGTTGATTGGCAATGACTTACAGTTAAAAAAGGGCATACTTAGAGCCTTAATGTAGGGCAAGTAACATCCATCATGTTTGAGACAAAAATAAAATACAAACGCTTTTAGTTTTATCCACATGGACAGCATTGGTCTGCTATAAACAGTAGCCTGTGGTGGCTAATGTTAGTGTGGAAAAAAATAAATACATTACACTGTTGGCAAATAACTTGAGACACATAGGCTTGTATTACTTTATTGTTTTAACTTTTGACGCATGCGCAGTAAGGCCCCCTGAGGACAGTGACCCTAGAGTGGAAGCTCCACACAGCAGAAAGCTACAGAAAGGAACGGAGGGTGCCCGAGGGCAAGGACTCAAGGTTAGTTGAGAAGCACCCACTGATAACAGGGAACGAGAAGACAGACAGTGTCTTACTGATACATGTATAGAGCATTTGAATACAGCATTAAGGTAAATCTGCACACTAGCTTGCTTCAGCTTAAACAACACATACAGCATGGACCCTAGCGTTAAGGTCACGTAAGTTCGCGCCGAGTATGAGAGCCCAAGGCCGAACTCAGAAGCTAGCGTCCGTTCCCAGCACACAGACTGCCCTTATCCAAACTGGGGCAAAGGAGAAAACAGATAAACAGGAGAATCCCAGCCGGTAGTCAAGGGCAACCCCTCCTGTGAGACTGAATTATACCAGCTCCGATCATGCCCCCACCTTCACCCTCCGACAACATGCTCACACACTGATAAGAAGAAGCCGGGACGTGAAGCCAGTGTGAGTGGAAAGTACTCAGTGCTCCTACCGGACAGGCTTGGTATAAACCTTGCCCCGTCTGCATCAGTTTTGACTTTTAATCTAATGGGACCTGATAAGAGGAATCCTATATGCAGCTTCTGCACACTCTGTTTAAGCGCCTTTTTCCTTGGACACTCAACCCTGTTGGGTGTTCAACGTAGGACCGTGCACGTTTAACTGTACAGAAGCATTAACTCTGCTTTTTATTACTGAATAAATATTGAGAACTAACTTTAGTTCACCGGACTCCGTTTGCTCATTAATTGTTGGGTTGTACTCCACAACATTAGCTACTGTTAGCAAACCGTCGGTACCTACTGGTTGTGGAAATAACACTACGAGTCACTTCAGGTCACAGTGGCAGCTTTGCAAAAATGTACATAGTCTTGTGATTAAAAAATACCACCATGCAAAAATACTCAATTAACAAGCCCTTGATTCAAAAAAGAGACTGCAATAACCTATTTGGCCACTTGAAGGCAGCAGAACGAAGGTATAAACAAAACACCAACACATCACCTCTTAACCTGGGTTGGCTATCTCGTTAGCTAACAGCTGCCCTTTTACGCATCCATCAGACACATCCATCAGCATTCATTTGAGGTCTTGCTTGTGTCCACTTGAAGCATGTAAGTCCAGTATTCATTATCTTTAGTTGTTTTTAGTTGTTCTGTCTTTTTAGCTGCTAAATGCTTTACTGGTGAACGTTAGCAGCTAGCCTCTGTCTGTTGTTTGGTGCCGCTTTGGCAGAAAATTAGGCTTATGAGCAGTGAAAGTGACATAAAACAGTAACGTTTTGGGCTGTAAAAGTGAAACAATGAGCAAGTCCATTGTTACCATGAAGACATTGATTATAAACACATTACGTGTCTAAATACAAAAGTATCACCAGCAAAAAGTACCTGAACTTTATTATATGTCACGATGATAGCTTCTCTATCATCATAACAATATTCTCCCCTGTGCAGCATGCATTTGTCTAAATTAAACATGTTTTTTGACTGTCATTGTGTTACAATAAGGACCTACATTGAATAACTACACACAGGAGTTAGCGTGTCTTTTGAAACATTACGATTGAGCAGCTTGCTGGAGCATTCATTTAGGATTCCGACATCATTATCGCGAAATGTTATCCATCTTCATTACAAAAATATCACTTGTTGACTGGTGAAAAAATAAATAAAATAGAATTAAGGTTCCCTTTAGAGTCGAACAGCTATCGTTAATGAGCTTTAATCCTCAAGTGTCTTCTGGATTACCACTGAGCTATAGAGGGAACGGAAAAATATAATGTACTATTAGTGTATTGTTCACATTAGTAAATAGATCACTAATAATCATCATTAACTGCGTATCATTTTGTCACATCAACATTAATACACGTAGTGGGTGTTGCCTATGCAATCACGTATTTGATTTCGGAGGGGCTAAATCAGGGGTATTCAATTAAAATTCAGCGAGGTCCAGTTCGAGAGAATTTCCTCATGCCAAGAACATCACAATAATGTCTAACTTGCGCTATGATACCATATATACCATATACAGGTATATTGTAGGAGCCAACAGTTGTATTAATGTGTATAGTCAACATCTGACATCATTTCAAACATAGACAAATTCCAATTGAATAATATCTAAACAATATTTATTATCAGATTTTAAAATTAGCTGGATAAATTAGTATATAGTCTAATAATAATTACATGTTATTCTCTGGTTTCAAGTAAAATAAGGGATGAAAAAAATAAATAATAATAATTAGATAAAGCATCAGCTTCTCTTCCTATTCAACTTCTACCGGAGCTTAGAAAAGGCCACGTTTCCTCTGATGCAACGTCACGCAAAACAAATGATGAGTCTGTTTATCTCAACATATAATATATGAGCAAAAATGTTCTCTGTTAACTCTGAGCCAAAGCCGACTGAGAACCAAAATGACCGACAGCCATAAATTTAAGTTTTTACATTTTATAACAAGCGTTAGTTGAGTTGGTAACAACCCCAATAACTTATTTTCACAACTAGCCTAAATATACCAATCCCCTTGTTTTTCTCCCTGTATACAGGGCTGTGAAGGGGGATCACCATCCTGACTGAGAAGCAACCTCAGGCTGCTGTTTGAGAATGAGTTGCCAACCCTTTTTGTAATGAAAACCCATTCATGGAAAGTTTATGTTTTTTTCTTTAAGCATATTCAAATATGCACTGGTCAGAGACCCCAGGAAAGACCCAGAACAACCTGGAGGGATTATATCTCCCGGCTGGCCTTGGAACGCCTCGGGATCCCCCAGAATGAGCTGGAAAATGTTGCGGGGTAGAGGGAAGCCTGGGTCGGCCTGCTGGTTCTGCTGCCACCGCAACCCGACTCCGGATAAGCGGCTGCTAATGGATGGATATTCAAATACCAAGTATAATTGACCTCATTTGATTCCTTTTGTTAACTTAAATAGAGGTGAGGCGATATACCTCCAGTAAACATAAGCTTTTGTCTAGCAAGGGCTCGAAGGTCAAGCCACACCAAGTCACCTGACCCATAGGCTGTGTGTTTTTTTGTGCCACAGAATGAAACGCAGCACACAGTCTCCTGAATACAGAATGGGCATTTTCACTCGGAGTACCTGAAGTGGCATTTGAAACTCCTGCAGGACATCAGCAGGCAGACGGGCTTCTCTACCATGAGCCAGGGAGAAAGGTGTGTGTTTGGTGGACGAGTGAACACTGGCGTTGTATGCAAATTAAACCTGTTTCAGGTGGTCGTCCCATGCTCCTCCTCTGGTGTATAGGTATTTTGCCAACTGGTCCTGTTTGCCCTTTCCACCATGCCATCTGACATAGCATGATATAGGGGGATGTCCATGCTTTCTGTATTCCCAAGGGGGAACACAGGTCTTTTTTTTAATATATGATTTATTTGTAGAAATTACAAAACAAGACTTAATGTACAATAGACCTCACAAATAAGGAGTGAAAGGACAAAATCAGACAGCCAAATGGTGAGTATACACATTACATCCCCCCTCCCCTCGCCTCCCCTGCCCAAAACAAATATACAACAAGGTAATTTAATATACAAACAGACAAGATAATTATAAAAGCAACCAAAACCCAACATCAACAACTGGCTATTAAATGCTTGACAGATAATATAGTAGAAACATATGCTTATTCTTACTATCCCACCTTCTCTGACCTTCAACTCTCTCACTCACGTACACTCACATACATCCACTCACTCACACACACGCATATCCACTTGCATTAATTAAGCAATGTAAAGACTATAAATAAGGAAACAAAAATAAATAAATAAAAATCTAAAAAAAATCTAAAAATGCTATATATATATATATATATATATATATATATATATATATTAAAAAAAAATAGTAGTGCTGCATGCTACTAATATGTGCTACCAATAAGGCTAGATAAAACCGGGCACTGGTGCGTTGTTGGGGCGAATCAAACAATTAATTTGTTCTAGTGTCATAAAACGAAGGGCATCTCTAAGCCATTGAGAGTGGGAGGGGGGGGGGGGGGGGGGGGGAGTTCTTCCAATGTAGCAAGATAACACGCCTTGCTAAAAGTGACAGAAAGGCCACAAGTTCACGGAAGTAAGATGGTAGTGAGCTCCCAGAAGGGTCCCAGACAGGTCCCACACTTGAGGAGGAAGTAGTCAGAATAATCATTGTTTGTGCGAACACAAACTTGGGGGGGACGTATACAAAAGCCTAATCCATGATATGAAGGTATTACCAAAGCCAAATTCTACACGGTCAAATGCCTTCTCTGCATCCATGGAGATAACCACCTCAGGGGTGTCGGAGGGTGTGCATAAACAATATCAAATACATGTCTAACATTATGAAAAGAATGCCGGTCTTTAACAAACCCTATTTGGTCAGTACCTACAATATTTGGTAGTACAGTCTCCAAACGCCTGGCCAGCATTTTGGCCAAGAGTTTGACATCTGCACATAGCAGAGAGATGGGGCAGTAGTTATCACAAGAAAGTGGGTCTTTGTCCTTTTTTAAAACGAGAGAAATAGTGGCCTGTCTTAACGTGAGGGGAAGATTGCCATTTTGGATAGATTCATTGAACATGTTAAGTAAAATTGGAGCTAATTGATCTGAGAATGTTTTATAAACTTCAGCCGGTTCATCCAGTCTAGATGATGTTGCGCTATCAATGGAGGGAATCTCTAAAGAGTTAAAAAAAACATCATATTGTTTCTCATCAGCCACGCATTCAGGTGTATAATTTGGCATAGAAGTCTCTGAAATGGTTGTTAATTACCTGTGGGTCAATAGTTGTCCCATTGATAGAACTGATCTGAGTTATATGTTGTGATGAAGATGCTTGTTGGAGTTGGTGTAAGCAGTTTACTAGGTCTATCTCCAAACTCATAATATTTATGACGTGATTTTAACAGTGACTCTGCAGCTTCGTTGGAAGCCAGGATATCAAATTCGGCCTTTTTCATAATTAATTCTTTTGAGAGATCTGCATTGGGTGAGTCCACACATTTAGATTGAAGTTGTGATATATCTCTAGCAAGGCTAGCACTTTTCTCTGAGGTGATCTTTCTCTGATAAGCTGAGTAAGATATTATCTCTCCTCTCAGGCAAGCTTTGCATGCCTCCCAGATGACTGCTGCCGATGTATCTGGGTTAACATTGGTAGAGATAAAAAGATCAATGTGGTTCTTAATGGTCAAAACAAAGTTTAGTACTGTTTAGTACTAGGGTTGAGAAAGCGCCAGGCATCTGTGACTGCATATTGCTCCATAAACATCTGAATTACTTTTGCTGATTTAGATAGACCAGAGGGCTTATTGGATGATCGATCAAGTGAGGGCTCAAGACAGCAATTGAAATCACCAGCAAGAATGAGTTGGTGGGAGTCCAAGTCAGAGAGAGAGAAAAAAACGTTTTTGAAAAAATTAGTGTTGTCCGAGTTTGGGCCATACACATTTTCCAAAATCAGGTTTTGACCTCCTATTTTGCCTGTGATTATGACATAGCGCCCATTTGTGTCAGACACCACTTTGGTCACGGAGAATGGCACTGATTTGTGAATAAGAATTGCAACCCCCCTGGCTTTGCTTGAAAAAGAGGAGTGAAAAAATTTGCCCTCCGGAGTTTAAGGTGATCTGAAGGCAGAAGGTGAGTTTCTTGTAAAAAGGCTATTTTAGTGTTTAAACGTGTAAGGTGGTTAAACACTTTTTTGCATTTGACAGGGGACTTCATACCCTTAACATTCCAACTAACAAATCTTAAAGCGCCACCCGGTGTACGCAGGGTATTTGTGTTCGCCATCATGTGATAGGGTGTTTTTGGGGGGGGGGGTGCAAATACCAATCATTGATTCGTCTGCCAGAGACAACGCCTTCCCATCCCCGCACCTGAGATAAGAGGTAAAAAACTTGACTAAGTTGGGTATATAAAGTTTTAAGAGCAGCATGCATGCAAGATACAAGAAAATACACATAAAACTAACTGAAATTACATTAACCCGAAACCCCACCCCGCCCCATACTTCCAGCTGCTGCCATAACACGCAGCAACATGGAGCACTCTGATGAGCATATTTTCCACTCTTCCTAACGCCAACACGCTGCTCCCACAGTAATGGAAGTATATGTACAAAAATTAATAAATAAAATTCACGTTTCTGATTATGCTAATGTAACAAATAACAAAACAGTTGGAACAGGTATAAACAACATTGTCAGACACCCAAAACAACGAACCTCACACAAAACAGGAGGGAAACAAAACAGCTGTAGGTGCTGTATAACGGATGCATAGAAGGCTACGCAAAACAAATATAGCCTCGTAAATAGAGCAGGAACGCCAAGCTAGAGCCAACATGTTTGGCTAACGAGGCAGATAAAACACATTGCGCTAGTTAGCGCTGCCAGATACACACAGACGAAAGGCACGTATGCTCAGTGAATGCAAAGTTCAGCGAATGCAAAGTTCAGTCGCTTACGTGTTGTTTATCCACCTGCAAACTGTGGACAAATTTAGTGGCTTCTGCGATAGTCGGCAGCCATACTCTCTCTCCATTAGACAAGGTAACGCGTAGCTTGGCAGGATATAGGAGAGCCGGTTTGTAGCCCCGCTGGTAGAGCTCCGCCATGCAAGTTTTGAACTCGGCGCCGTTTCAACAGGTCCGGGCTGTAGTCATCATAAAGTCGAATCTTGTGGCCATTGTAGAGCAGGTCGCCTCCTTTACGTGCCTCGTAAATAACCAGGTCCTTGATTTGAAAACGGTGGAACCGTATGATGACAGGTCGTGGCCGCTCGCCTGGAGCAGGTTTTGGAGCAAGGCTTCTGTGGGCTCGGGACAGTTCAGGGAGAGAGCCAAGCACCTTTGCGCCAAATACATCCAGGAGCATTAGGGAAAAGAAAGTGGACGAACGGTTGCCTTCTATGTTCTCAGGTAGGCCGATTATCCTTATATTCTGTCGTCTGCTACGACCCTCTAGGTCGGCCATCTTGGTCCGTAAGGCCTCGTTATCCCGTTGCATGGTGGAGAACGCTGTCTCCAGTTGTTGGATGCGGAGGTCAATGTCGGTGGCATTGTCTTCCAAGGAGGATATTCGCTGCCCATGGTCAGAAACCATTGTGTGCAGGGTGTGTCGAAGGTTGGGAAAAGATGACCAGGACGGCAAAGTTAAAGTCAAGAAGTGGATTTATTCAAGTGCGGTAGAACAAAAGTCCGGTGACAACAAAAAATGTAATGTGCAGCACGGGTCTGGGTGAAGTTAGCTTAAAGCATCGTTTGGTAACAGACTGCATCTCCAAGGGAGGAGTGGCTTTTTTATAAACTTTAAGAGCAAGCATGATTGGTTAAAGTAGAAGAAGGAGTCTCTTGGTTTAGACTTTGGACTCCTTTGGTTGGAGCACAGGGTGGTCCCACCCTCTTGGCTCACGATCTCGTTGCCGATGTTGTCCTATCAGTGTGTGTGCATGTTGTTTCCATTTCTGGAGTGCAGTTTCATCTAAATTTTTTTATCGTAATCAAGTTACGACGAAGTTATTGTTTTTTGCTGAGTCAACTTTGACCTGGGTCACGCTGTCTGTACCATCTCGTACTCCTTAGAGTCTCAGTATATATCCAGAGTGTGTGCGCTCCTTTCTGTTGTTCTCCTTTCGTGGCCTTGATGCTAGAATGGATGTATTTCTTTATTATTAACAGGTGTCCAACGTTGAAGTCAACGAGTCGAATGATGTTTTGAAGTCGGCAGCAAGCGCACGCCTGTGCTCCTCCAGTAATGAGCCAATCTCCGCCATGCTAATGCTAGCGGACGTAGAGGACGGTGCAGGGTGACTTTTATCTACTTTGCCCTTAGGTTTGGACATTGTAAGGTTGCCTGTATGGTCAACGCTATTTCTAAAACTTGTTGCAAAAGAATATTCTGAAAAAGGACTAGCATAAAAAGGTAGATGAAACGTCTAAATGTGGGAGCGAGCAGCGTACACGTCTACCCCGCTCGCTGCATTCCGGAAGTCCCTCGGGAACACAGGTCTTTGACAAGATCCGAGTCAAATCGACGGCCTTGGTCAGTATGCAAACTTTGAGGGACACCGACGTGGCCGATGTAATCTTCAAACAAACATTTAGCCACAGTTGTTGCTCGTTGATCTGAAAGTGCATACAGGTTGAGGTACTTAGTAAAATAGTCCATTACAACAAGCGATTACTACGGCGAGTAAGTGGTAACTCCGTCAAGTCTGTTGCAATCTTCTCAAAAGAGCTAGGTGTGATTATGTTTCCCATAAGGGCCCGTTGGTGTGGTGTTTGTGGTCGCGGTGCTTCACAGGCTGTACATTCAAGACTCTATTGAGTTGTGTCACGTGTTATGTGAGGCCAATAGCATCTGGCGTGTGCCACTTGCAATGTCTTCTGCGCACTGAAGTGTCCAGAGAGTAAATGTCCATGTCATGTTTGAAATACCTCTTTCTGCACACTACTGGGGACTACAGTCTGTAAAACAAGGTCACCTGGTGGAGGTCTGACCCTGCGACATAACAGACCATCAACAAGTCAGAGTTTTGGAAACTGTCTCATTTCAGGTGGGGCTGCTTCAATGTTTGAAAATGGCGGCCTACTGTCAGTCAACACCCAGTTCATGATTATTTGCAACACAGGATCAGCTTTTTGAGCCTGGATGAGCTACTGTCTTATATTCAGGAGTGAATTGTACATAGTTACAGCTGCAATATCTGGTGAAGCAGAGTGCCTGTGTGATATTACCGTCTGCAGATGTTGAGGTAGTTAGGGTGGACTCTGAGCATGATGCCAGATCAGTTTCCCTAAGTAGAGGCAAGACCTTATCACCTAGATAGCACAGCCCCCTCCCGGTGTCTAAAATAACATTGTGAGGAGTGAGAAAGTCACAACCTAATATGAAGCCTTGAGTTACATTTCTGGTGACATTTTGGATAGTTTGAGACCCTAGCTTAAAGGTGACATCTATCACACCTAATGTAACCAAGCTTTGGCCAGTTACAGCTCGTGACATGAAGTTCTTTTCTTACCAGAGAAGGTATTGACATTTTGGTCTGCTCACTTATACATGAGATTGTAGAGCCTGTATCTGGCATGATGTGCATAGCAGAGCCCTCAACAATTACATTTACATAGGTGGTGACATCTTTACTTAAAGTGGCGTCAGTTTTCTCCTTCTCCGTCAGGGGAATCGTCACCACTAGGGTTTGTCTGCTGTCAGATGTTGTCTGTTATTTCAGGGAGGCCGACCTCTGGGTCTTCCAGGGGAGTAGCTCATCATCTGCTAATGTCTGTATCCCTGTGCAAATCTGCCATGATCTTTGTAATCCATGTTGGTGGGGCTTAGCTGGCCTTTGTGCTCATTCCTCTTGGAATGAGGGTACGTTCAAGAGAAAAATGATGGGAACGTGAATATCTGGATGGGGAATGCCCATAGCCTGATCTCCATGCATTTGTGGGTCTATCTGGGCTCCTCCCATGAGGGGAGATCTACGAGGACGCATCTGCATGTTCCTTTCCCGGTGGTGTCCACTACTTTGATCATCCAGCTTCAGTTTCAGTGCACCCAGATCATTACCTAAATATTTTACAGTAGCAGTCAGATTCTAGAGAGCTTTTCTGAGTTCAGGCTCATTTTCAAATACATAATTTACAGACACCGTTGGGCCAACATCTGATAGTGACATTAGCTGTGGACACTGGCATTACCGATCTAGTACATGCATGTTTTTCTAGAATTGTATTATCATTACAGCACTGTATTGTATTGTATATGCTCATAGATATTTTAAATCTTAACAGTGCTTTCCAGCATGTTTTTTCTTCTTCTTGCAACGTTTAAAAGAAAAATATACTCTGTGTTTTTTGCATCCATGGTGACCAGACAACTGGACTTGACAATAGCGAGCAGAGGCAACAAAACCAAATGGCTGAATACAATGTGGTTTGCTCTGAACTGTTAATTGCTCACACACACACACACACACACACACACACACACACAGATCATGTTCAAGTGTTAACTAGCAACCGCAGTCACTACCCCGTGTCATTATCACCATCCTGTCCTCCTCCTGCTCTATCTCTCCCCACACACACACACACACACCAGTTTCACCCAGTATGGCCAAGCTGCTGCCTCTTCACCCTGAACTGGGACCACTGGTCATTGGCCCACGGCCCCACACGGCTCCGGTCACGACCACACGTTCCTTCTCAATAGGACAGAAAGGAGGGGGATCCAGGCCACCATGGATCCTCAAGGACAGATGTGAGTTTTCTTTCCAAACTTCAGTTTCCTCTGCTGTAATTGCCTATTTTCTACTTTTTAAACATGTTTTTAAAATATTTTTTCATAATCTTAATGGTTAATAAACTTTAATGAATCAGCTTTCTTCTTCTTTTTAAAAGTTGGGTCTGCAGAATGATTTTGGTATGGTGTGTAAATATATATATATATATATATATATATATATATATATATATATATATATCCCCTTCCTGTAAAACTCTCTATCTTTATTACCCAAAAGTAGCCTGAAAGTGACATTAGATCCTCATCTGACCCCCCCAGACCATCCAGGCCAGCAGCTAACCCTGGAGCAGGTGGAACCTCTGATCCACGGCAGACTGGCGACCATCAAGTCAGCTCTCATGGCACGGGATCCTGGTGGTACAGGACTGGTGAGCAGAGAGGAGTTCAGACGAGTCCTGAAGAGCCTGCTGCCTGTCACCCAGAACCAGCTCAACACTGTCCTCAACCAGGTTCAATTCAATTCAATTCAATTCAATACATGTGATATAGCACAAATTAACACATTTGCCTAGAGGACTTTACTATCTGTACACATACAACATCCTCTGTCCCTGGACCTCACATTGGCACAAAAAAACTCCCCCCCCCCCCCTCCAAAAACCTTTTAATGGGGAAAGGAAAACATTTCCTGAGAGGGACATTAACTTTCCTCCTAGTCCACATGGAGGTCAGAGGTCAGAGACTCCCAAAAGCACTTCATCAAGGTGACTGCTTCATCAGTAAGATGCATTCATCGCCTCCTGTGAGGTAAACAGTGACAGGTGCTTGTGTAAAGCAGGGATTTCAGAGATTGCTGGTTCAGGTTCAAACGCTGACCAGCACGACCACCCAAAGCAATAACACAAATTCAATGTTGGGGTACCGAGGGGAAAACTCTGATTCTGAAAAGTGAAACCAATGTGAAAGCGGCTAGCGACAGCGGCCAGCAAGGGACGACTCCTCTTGTTGCTAAAATAAGTCCTATAAGAAATCGTATAGTTGAAGTAAAGTTAATCGTATAGTTGAAATAAAGTAAATAGTCAAAAAAGTCTTTCCAACACAGCTCATTATTGATTTGTTTAGTTGTTGGCTGGTTGATTCATCAGGTTGAAAACCTTCAAAACACAAAAAGCTAAAGTTATACAAAAATGTAAATAAACTTTAAACAATTTCAATCCAACAAATGAATTCAAACAAGAAAGCACATCACAACAAAAATATTGTTACAGTACCAGTGGCTTCTTTGGCTGTACCATAAGTTGAATCCTTGCCTCTCTCTCTCTGCTGAAATGTTTTGTGAGAGATTCACAGAGAGCCCTTCCAATTGCAGGTGTTCCAACTTAAAGTAATTAGCAGCCTGCACTGGCCGGTGGTGCATTATGGGATTTGCAGTCTTTTAGAAACCTGACTAATGGGAAAATTGGAGAATTCTACCATTTTGTCTCAACATCAATCGTATAGTTGAAGTAAAGTCTGTCGTATAGTTGAAGTAAAGTCAATCGTATAGTTGAAGTAAAGTCTGTCGTATAGTTGAAGTAAAGTCAATCGTATAGTTGAAGTAAAGTCAATCGTATAGTTGAAGTAAAGTCAATCGTATAGTTGAATTCAATTCTGTCGTATAGTTGAAGTAAAGTCTGTTGTCAACTTCACCACTAGATGCCGCCGAATCCTACACTCTGTTCCTTTCACATGTTAAACGATCTTTACATTTCAGTAAATATCTCCATGCTGTTTGTTCCTCCGCTGCTTGACAGAGTGAGTGGTCCAGAGGTTTAAAGGGAATCACTTCCAGTCTGAGCTGATTGTATCTGGGCAACACTACATATGAGAGGGGAGCTCCAAAATATATATTTGTCCTTCCAAATGTGCGTGTTGCTATGAGAGGCATCATCCAGTAGGTGGCGGTAGAAGATTTTTTTAAGAGTCTGTTCGAGGCAGCTGACATTGACAAATGATGCTCGGTGGCCGTGGAGACTGGTCAGAGGGAGAAGTGAATCTGGCAGCTGTTAGAGCAGACGTTATTTGTTTGCACCTCCGTTGCGTTGGCTGGCATCGGTTCTCCCCCTGATCCGGCCCGCTGACTAATTCCTTCCTTTGTTTTACTCTGTACATTACTCAGCAGATGTTTACCAAAACAAAATAAAGGAATACATTTGAAGACAACTACTCCTGATGGAGGACATGGATGTCATGAGGTCTAATGAGAGTTGAGGCCTCCTCTCTGGCACTGATCAATCGAGCGTGCGCGTGCATGTGTGGTGTGTTCGGAGTAATTCCCCCCTCTCCCTTCGTCTTCATCTGTGTGCGCGATGCCTCTTGTCACTCTGCTGCGCCACTGTAATCGTCTCCACTGTTCCTCTTTGTTCCGTCTCAGTGCTCACGCCTGACAGTTTGACTGCCTGTCTTTCCCACACAGATTTCCTCCCATAATATCAGCACTTTGTGTCCCCCCCGCCCCCCAAATACACAACCCCACTCTCCTCCATCCGTCTCCCATTCCCTCCCACTCACAGTCCTATTCATTAAAGGCTCTGTGTGGGTGAGTGTGCTTTCTAGAGAGTTGTCGAAAGTTTACTTTAAAAGGACTATCACCGGAGTAGCAGCTGCTGTTGTGGTGACATTTTGATGTGGAAGTTTTTTTGCTGGGGGAGGAGAGCTGCCACAAGCCCCATCATCCCCCCCACACTCTTCTTCTGTTCTTTATTTATCTATCTGGTCTCATCCATCATGATCCTTTCGGGTTTGAATATTGATCACTTATTAAATGTGCGATAGCTTGGCCTGTAAAAGAAAAACATTGCATTGAGTAATTGGAGTTTAATCATCGCAGCTGACAAATGCGATGTTAAAGAAGAAGATGGCGGTGCGACAGAAAGCCGAGAACAAGACGGAGAAAATCCACCTCATCATGGGAGCTCAAGCTCCTGTCTCCTCCCTCGCTCAATGTCTTCTCTTTGTGTGACTAGACGGTGCAGCATCCTGCCTCCTCCACATACTCTGCAATTTAAAGCCATATGGCCGTGGCCGTGTTTTCAAGATGGGGAAACACAATGTCAACGTAGGCTGGAGAGACACTCTTCAGTTATCTTGTGACGTGTTTCTCAATGCAATTCTGCAGCTTGAACCAGCAGCTTTTCAGGGGGTCTGGAGTGTCAATAAAGGGGTCTCGGAGTTCCTGAGACCCCCCTATTTAACACACTGCATGTATCTGTGCACTCCAATTAGACCCCAGTAGCTTGAAACTGCACCCTGACAACTTTATTTGTTCGTCATTTTTTTTACCAGAGTTAATAGATTTAGATTGATTGTAGATTTGTTTTCACAGCCAGTACAACACAGAAACATACACACACACACGCACACACACACACACACACACACACACACACACACACACACACACACACACACCATCTACTCCCTCATCCCAGATGATTATCTGTGTGGGCCCCTGTCCTCCATGGTGTGACCTCCGTCTTACCTTCAGCCTCACGCTGAACTGCAGGTGCAGAAGCACCGTCACCGGTATATAGAGCACGGGGGGTGGGGGTGGGGCTTTGCGTTGCGCTGATAGCAGTGATAATTGGACGGCGTGGCGCCTATAATAGGACTCAAAGACAGGAGCTCCGCCGGGGACGGCTGCACTGGATTACACCACGGAAGGATGTAGGGCAGGGCAACAGGGACTGTACTTTGATTATCAGCCACCGAAATAGGTATACGACGCGCGTGTGCCAAGTATTTGTCTGCTCAATTGAATGCACGTGTATGTGTGTGTGTGTGTTTGCGGAAACTAGTTTGCTAATTGCGTGTTTGGGTGTGTGCCAACTCCCTACCAGTTTTCTGTTGTGTGTGTGTGTGTGTGTGTGTGTGTGTGTGTGTGTGTGTGTGTTCAGTAAAGCAACACAAGGTCAGAAAAAAAGCTGTGTTTCCCTTGTGTGAGGCACCTCACGTATTCCCCAAACAACCTCGTCCTGAAAATTACTGCTCAACCCACCTGACGCCAGCCAGCCTCATCGGCGCGCTGCTCTCCCCGTCTCCACGGAGACGCCATTATATGTCCTGGCGTCACAGACGCTGGTGTTGTTTGAAAAGTTTGGGGTGGGCTTGAATGCAGGAGTGATGTCCAACCCCCCTCCTCACACCAGCCACCATCATCTTCACCCTCTTGTGTTTCATCACCATCATCACATCCTTGCCGTTTTGTGTACACTGTATATCAGAATCACAACTGTGTATTGCCGAGTACGTTACACACACCAGGAATGTGGCACCACTCGTTGACACGTCTTTGTGCTGCAGGTGTGTGAGCGTGACGGCGAGAAGGTGGACTACATGCAGGTCCTGAAGAGGTTCGGGCCCGCGGCCCGCAGAGCCTGCAGCAGCCACGCCAGCGAGAGGTACACATGCTCTTCTCCCCTCAAACAAAGAAAAGGCCAAGCTGCTCTGCATGTTTAGGCGTTTGATGGCAGCAGCCAGACCCGAGTTCACTGAGTTGTCTCTGTTCCTCTCAGGAGTGGTCCACAGAACACAACCACGTCCCTGTCTGAGATGCAGAGGCTTCTCAAAGATAAGGTGTGTACCCTCTGTTTCCAGTTCAGTTCAGATGTTAAGAAGTGTGCTTGTATGAGCTTCTCCATAGTGTTTTAATTCAATTCAATTCAGTTTATTTTGTATAGCCCAATATCACAAATTACAAATTTGCCTCAGAGGGCTTTACAATCTGTACACATACGACATCCCTGTCCCAGGACCTCACATCGGATCACGAAAAACTCTCCAAAAATAACCTTGGTCTTTCCGGTGTTGAGGTCAAGGTTGTTGTTGGCGCACCACAGTGCCAGTTGCCGGACCTCCTCCCTGTAGGCCGACTCATCGTTGTTGTTGATGGTAAGGTGCGCAGTCGTGGGTGAACAGCGAGTAGAGGAGAGGACTCAGCACACAGCCCTGTGGAACGCCAGTGCTCAGGGTGAGGGTAGAGGAGGTGTGATTACCTAACCTAACATACTGGGGTCTGTTGATGAGGAAATCCAGTATCCAGCTGCAGAGGGAGGTGTTGATGCCAAGTTTACCTAGTTTGGTATTCAGTTTGGAGGGGATGATGGTATTGAATGCTGAACTGAAATAAAGGAGAGCAACAGAGGAGGATCCCTCTCCCCGGATGGACAGAAGCAATAGATGTCATGTGTACAGAATGAACAGAATTACAGAGTTACATAAACACATTACATGAATATGACAATGTATAAAAGGACCTCCAATCCATGAAAAAGAAGGAGGTAGAGAGGAGGGGGGGAGGGGCGCATGAGCAGGGCCAACGCGGGAGGCCGGCTCACCAGGCATCAGACACCTCCAGGTCCAATGGACCCTATGAGACGTGAAGTCACAACGACTCCGGGGAGGAAGCAGAGTTAGTAAGGTGCAATGGAGAGATGTAAATTCATCCATAAGGAGAGAGAGAAGAGGAGATAGGTGCTCAGTGTATCCTAAAACATCCCCCAGCAGCCTATAAGCCTATAGCAGCATATCAAGGGGCTGGACCAGGGCAAACCTGATTCAGCCGTAACTATAAGCACTATCAAACAGGAAAGTCTTAAGTCTATTCTTAAATGAGGTGACTGTGTCTGCCTCCCGGACTCTAGGAACCACAAGTAGATCCGCATTTAGTGAGCGCAGCTCTCTAGTGGGGCAATATGGTACTACAAGCTCCTTAAGATATGATGGTGCATCACCAATCAAGGCTTTGTAGGTGAGGAGAAGAATTTGAAATGTGATTCTTGATTTTACAGGGAGCCAGTGCAGAGCAGCTAATACAGGAGTAATCTGATAACTACAGTAGATGGAGTTTGGAGAACAGTATCAGCTCCAGAGCAGAGTCATGTTCTGCTGTGGACGTATTTTAGACACCCAAAAGAGTCTGTTTAAGAGTACGCTATATTTAAAATATTCTCACCTCTTCACCTTGCTGTCAGGCAGCCCTTTCTGATGGGAAACCGAAAATGTTATATTGCTCTTTTCAAAGCCATAAAAACAGTACTTTTACCTCTCAGGTGACCAGAGTTGCTGTTCTTACGCTGCCATCGGTTACTTCTTTTGTGTTATTATGTCACTTTTCATGGAGTTTCTTTCGGAACCAGGGTGCAACCTCTGGCTCCGAATAGTGAAGCCAATGCGGAAGCTCCTGAGATGTGCATTCTCTCTACTAACCAGCAGGGGGCGACTCCTTCAGTTGCAAAAAGAAGTCCGGTTGTATAGAAGAAGTCTATATAAAATGACTCTAATTCTCTCTTGATTTATTCCCTCAGTAAACATTGTAAACATGAGTTTATGGTCTCAATCTCTAGTTTCAAGTCTTCTTCAATACAGCATGATGTTCATTTAGTAAATTATGGTAATTTAGAGTCAAACAGACCATAAAGCAGAGTATGATTTAGGGGCGGGGCTACAAGGTGATTGAGGTAGCTGCCAGAGCCGCACACGGCATCTCTACCTCACTCCTCAAAAGTCTTCTGTTCACTGTGCAACAAATCAAACAGATGGCGACAGACAAAATGCTGAACTGGAGGTTTCAAAACTGCAGTTGTCCACAAACCAATAAACCAATACGACTTCATCCACTTGAAATGGTTGGTAAATGCGACCAGAGGAGTCTGGCCTGATAGCCTGATGGTTTAAGACACTCTCATTGTCTTCATCTTTTGTAACTGGATGTTGACATTATGTCTGCGGTCTTCCACGTTTAAAAAGAAATCACTTAAGATGCTAAAATCCTCTAGTGTGCTTCACATACTAGCCCTGTGAGTTGTTCCTTACATCACCATCTAGTTCATCAGGACACGTGGATGAACTGGACACGAACCCTTTCCAGTGACACACTCGTGCATCACTTCCTGAAAAGCGGCAGAGTGATGGCGAATGTGAGGTTGAATTCTCGCATTCTCGAATTAATGCTGCAAAGTCACAGTGCCACAGACGTTGTTCTGTAAAACAAATGAATGAAGTCTCCACGCTAACATTACACACACAGCATCCTCAGAGTGTGTGTGTGTGTGTGTGTGTGTGTGAGATGGGCCAGCTCTGGCAGAATTCAGGCTCCACGTAGGAAGCATGACAGAAAGGACTCTGGATTTGTGCAGCTTGTGTTCCACATATTAAATTAGATGTTGTTGTGAAATGCTGAAAATGTCCCAAATTTCCATCTGAAGATAACTAAAGGGCCGGGGGCTCTCAGAGCGGTCCTAATCTTTACGGCAGACATACATATGGGATGTGTTTAACAGAGTTTTTCTGTCAATAAAAACATCTCTCACAGCCCACATCCTTCAGTCCACACAATGCATGTTTATTTGTAGACCATCCATATCCTCCTCCTTTCTACATCATACTTTCTGTGCATATGCTTCTTTGCTACTTGTCACCAGCCAACTCGATCTAGACGATTATGCCATTTTTATCAATACATTCGAATTCATGGTTTCGGACAATGTAAAAGATACCATCAAATATCATTTCAGCAACCTCGAGCAAAACACCATCCACTGTAAAGTTTGGCATGGTGACATTAAAATATGTTTAATCTTGTCTGTAGATGTTTTATCTTCAAGCATACAGTAAGTTCTTTTAAGATGCATCTTTTAGTTAATTTTTAAAAAGTGAATCCCTCTTGTTTTCTGTAGGCCTACCTAAACCCATAAATCAGACGTCATATGACCAAGTCCATGTTTTTATCTTTAGGCAGTGTGGCCCAGCCAGCTAGAAGCGTCCCAAGAGACTGACTGATAGGAGCAGGGCTATGAAAGAAGACAGGACTGTGTCACGGTAACCCACACTGGGACAAATCGACCTTGTCAGGGTATTCCGTTTAATAAACAAAACCACATTTATATGCTCCGTTTGGTCTCTTGTGGTCCGTTTTTTTCTATGCTAGTTTATTTTATAGTGTTTTCAATGCAATTGTCACGGGAGTAGCGGCAAAAAGAGGACCCAAACGCCGACAAGTAGGAAAAACTGCAACTTTTTTTGCTCGCAGGAAATATCCAAGAGACTGACTCACACTTGTGATCTATGGTGATCATAACAGGGCAAACTGACAAAGGGGAATGACACGAACAGGGTTTAAATACATAGGGATGGTGCAGGTGATTGGACACAGGAGGAAACAATCAGGGACATGGCAGACAGGGACAGGAAGTGCAGGGAAACAGAGGACACGAGAGACGGGGACTACAAAATAAAACAGGAAACACAAAACATACTACAGATCCTGACCGCAATGAGGCAATGCAACATTCTTTAAATAAGATATACAAGGTTCTATGCCATTGTTCAGACTGCCCATTATCCCCAAACCCCAATAACCTGAAACATGTTCCATTGAACCGAAAGCTTATATGTCGGACATTTCGTTAACCCTAAAACACAAACACGAAAATACAAAGTATTAGCAACAAACTCATTATGCTTAATTATTAGCACATGGCTAATAATTAAGCATAATTAGGCCATCGGACCTCCGTTTTTAATATTCTTACCCAAACAAATCTCACCTCATGCCTAAACCTAACCAGCCAATCAGAGGCAGAGCAGGTCATGCCTTGGCCAAAATACGGTAAGGTCC
>NC_046988.1:1715000-1800000 GCF_009769545.1 Cyclopterus lumpus
CGTCACGTCCTGTGTCACCCGAAGGCTACCGTCACGTCCTGTGTCACACGAAGGCCACCGTCACGTCCTGTGTCACCCGAAGGCCACCGTCACGTCCTGTGTCACCAAGAAGGCCACCGTCACGTCCTGTGTCACCTGAAGGCCACCGTCACGTCCTGTTTCACCTGAAGGCCACCGTCACGTCCTGTGTCACCCGAAGGCCACCGTCACGTCCTGTGTCACCTGAAGGCCACTGTCACGTCTGTCACCTGAAGGCCACCGTCACGTCTGTCACCTGAAGGCCACCGTCACGTCCTGTGTCACCTGAAGGCCACTGTCACGTCTGTCACCCGAAGACCACCGTCACGTCCTGTGTCACCCGAAGGCCACCGTCACGTCCTGTGTCACCCGAAGGCCACCGTCACGTCCTGTGTCACCTGAAGGCCACCGTCACGTCCTCTGTCACCAAGAAGGCCACCATCACGTCTGTCACCTGAAGGCCACCGTCACGTCTGTCACCTGAAGGCCACCGTCACGTCCTGTGTCACCCGAAGGCCACCGTCACGTCCTGTGTCACCCGAAGGCCACCGTCACGTTGTTCAGCAATGGGTTTCTTTGAGATGATCGACTGTTGGACAAATTCACTTTTTGGCACATTTTTTAGGGTTTCAGATTAATGTGTTGGGCAGTCCCCACAATGGGCAGTCCCCACATACAAACGTGACATAAACTAAAAATGTATATAAAAAGATAGATAAAATAGAAGCTAAAAATATGATCAAATTGAATTAAACATGAAATGAGTGCAGCTACAGTGCAGCACAAAAGAAGGCCCCAACTTCAACGTAATAAAAGGCAACAAAGGAGGATTTAAGCCGTGATTTAAAAGAACTGAAGACTGACTTTCATTAAAGATATGCAATAAAATGTTGTGGGAATGTCCCACTTTAGCATTTAGTGTTTTTGTCTAACCGCATCACAAACCAGGTCCAGACCACCTTTAAAAGTAATAGGTATATTTTTGACTTTTGTAGAGAATGTTCTGCATTATCAGATAGCAACTGCAGAGAGAGGGCAGGAAATGAGGGACGGAGATGCATGTTCCAAAACATTTTGGACAAAAAACTAAATGCTCAACCAATTTCCAGTGCATTTTGTTTTTCTAGAAATAATATCAATCAATCAATCCACAAACCAATACACCTGACTAGCAGTCTAGATGGTTGGTTGGACCAATTTAAAGAGATGGTTTATAAAACAAAACAATTAAAGGTACAGTGTGTAGTATTTAGTGGGCAAAAATGTAATATAATATCACCTGAAGGCCACCGCCACGTCCTGTGTCACCCGAAGGCCACCATCACGTCCTGTGTCACCTGAAGGCCACCGTCATGTCCTGTGTCACCTGAAGGCCACCGTCATGTCCTGTGTCACCCGAAGGCCACCGTCACGTCCTGTGTCACCTGAAGGCCACCGTCACGTCCTGTGTCACCTGAAGGCCACCGTCACGTCTGTCACCTGAAGGCCACCGTCACGTCCTGTGTCACCTGAAGGCCACCGTCACGTCTGTCACCCGAAGGCCACCGTCACGTCTGTCACATGAAGGCCACCGTCACGTCCTGTGTCACCCGAAGGCCACCGTCACGTCCTGTGTCACCTGAAGGCCACCGTCACGTCTGTCACCTGAAGGCCACCGTCACGTCCTGTGTCACCTGAAGGCCACCGTCACGTCTGTCACCCGAAGGCCACCGTCACATCTGTCACCTGAAGGCCACCGTCACGTCCTGTGTCACCAAGAAGGCCACCGTCACGTCCTGTGTCACCTGAAGGCCACCGTCACGTCCTGTGTCACCTGAAGGCCACCGTCACGTCCTGTGTCACCAAGAAGGCCACCGTCACGTCCTGTATCACCCGAAGGCCACCGTCACGTCCTGTGTCACCCGAAGGCCACCGTCACGTCCTGTATCACCCGAAGGCCACCGTCACGTCCTGTGTCACCTGAAGGCCACCGTCACGTCTGTCACCCGAAGGCCACCGTCACGTCTGTCTGTATACACCGTTAGTCAAAAGTTTCTACACCAGATGTCTAACTGACAGTGCTGTAGCTAAATTTAAAGAAGCAATCCTTCTGCATTTGATTCAATACCACGTCTCAATGTGACGGAGGACTCCTGTGCTAACTTTAGTCCGTCCCAGATTGATCATATTGTCGATAGTGCTACAGGCTCACTGAGAATGACACTAGACTCGATAGCCCCACTGAAGAAAAAGACAGTGAGGCAAAGGAGGTTTGCTCCCTGGTATAACCCTCAGACCCGCGACCTAAAGCAAACTTCACGAAAGTTCGAAAGTATATGGCGTTCCACCAATCTGGAAAAATCACGCTTAGTTTGGCGAGACAGCCTTAAAACATATAAAAAGGCTCTCCGTAATGCCAGAGCAGCCTATTACTCATCAGTAATAGAGAAAAATAAGAACAACCCCAGGGTTCTCTTTAGCACTGTAGCCAGGCTGACAGAGTCACAGCTCTGTGGAGCCGTGTATTCCTATAGACCTCAGTAGTAATGACTTCATGAACTTCTTCAATGAAAAGATTTTAACTATTAGAGGCAAGATTGATGATCTCTTGCCCTCAACCACTGCCGATCTGTCATCAAGAGGAGTGGCCTTGGAAACGGCTGTATGCCCTGGTGTATATTTGGATAGCTTTTCTCCCATTAACCTAGATCAATTGTCTTCAACGGTTTCTACTTCTAAACCGTCTACCTGTCTCTTAGACCCCATCCCAACGAGGCTGCTTAAAGACGTTTTGCCTTTAATTGGCACCCCTCTGCTGGATATTGTTAATGTGTCTTTGCTAACAGGACATGTACCACACTCCTTCAAAGTAGCTGTAATTAAACCTCTCCTGAAAAAGACCACTCTTAATCCAGAGGTGTTGGCTAACTACAGACCAATCTCTAACCTTCCCTTCCTCTCTAAGATCCTTGAGAAAGTAGTCGCAAATCAGCTGTGTGACTTTCTACATCAGAATAGTTTATTTGAGGAGTTTCAGTCAGGATTTAGAAAACACCACAGCACAGAGACAGCACTGGTGAAAATTACAAATGACCTCCTAATTGCATCAGATAAAGGACTCATCTCCGTACTGGTATTATTAGACCTTAGTGCTGCGTTCGACACCATTGATCATGACATCCTATTACAGAGACTGGATCAGTCGATTGGCATTTCAGGTACCGCACTAAGTTGGTTTAAATCCTATTTATCAGATCGATCTCAATTTGTATTTGTAAACGATGAAGCCTCACTGACCACCAACGTTAATCACGGAGTTCCACAAGGTTCTGTGCTTGGACCAATTTTATTTACCTTATATACGCTTCCATTGGGCAATATTATCAGGAAACACTGCATAAACTTTCATTGCTATGCAGACGATACTCAATTATATCTATCGATCAAACCAGAGGAGACCAACCAGCTCGCTAAAATTCAAGAATGTCTTAAAGACATAAAAACATGGATGACCTGCAACTTCCTGATGTTAAACTCAGACAAAACTGAAGTTATTTTACTGGGCCCTGAACACCTCAGAGATCAATTATCTGGTGATGTGGTTTCTGTAGATGGCATTTCCCTGGCATCCAACACCACTGTAAAGAATCTCGGCGTTATCTTTGACCGAGACTTGTCCTTTAACTCCCACGTTAAGCAAATCTCAAGGACTGCATTTTTTCATCTACGTAACATTTCAAAAATCAGGCACATCTTGTCTCAAAAAGATGCAGAAAAGCTGGTTCACGCGTTTGTTACTTCCAGACTAGATTACTGCAACTCCTTATTATCAGGCTGCTCTAATAAGTCTCTTAAGTCCCTCCAGTTGATCCAGAATGCTGCAGCTCGTGTACTCACAAAAACTAAGAAAAGAGATCACATGACTCCTGTATTAGCTGCGCTGCATTGGCTCCCTGTAAAATCAAGAATCACATTTTAAATTCTTCTCCTCACCTACAAAGCCTTGATTGGTGATGCACCATCATATCTTAAGGAGCTTGTAGTACCATATTGCCCCACTAGAGAGCTGCGCTCACTAAATGCGGGGCTACTTGTGGTTCCTAGAGTCCTAAAAAGTAGGATGGGAGCAAGAGCCTTCAGTTATCAAGCTCCTCTTTTATGGAACCAGCTTCCACTTTCAGTCCGGGAGGCAGACACAGTCAACTCATTTAAGAGTAGACTTAAGACTTTCCTCTTTAATAGTGCTTATAGTTAGGGCTGAATCAGGTTTGCCCTGGCCGAGCCCCTAGATATGCTGCTATAGGCTTATAGGCTGCTGGGGGATGTTTTAGGATACACTGAGCACCTATCTCCTCTTCTCTCTCTCCTTATGGATGAATTTACATCTCTTCATGGCACCTTATTAACTCTGCTTCCTCCCCGGAGTCGTTGTGACTTCACGTCTCATAGGGTCCATTGGACCTGGAGGTGTCTGATGCCTGGTGAGCCGGCCTCCCGCGTTGGCCCTGCTGATGCGCCCCGCCCCCCCTCCTCTCTACCTCCTTCTGTTTCATGGATTGGAGTTCCATTCATACATTGTCATATTCATGTAATGTGTTTATGTAACTTTGTAAATGCTGTTCATTCTGTACACATGACATATATTGCTTCTGTCCATTAGGGGAGAGGGATCCTCCTCTGTTGCTCTCCTGAAAGGTGAAAGGTTATTTTTGGGGAGTTTTTCCTGATCCGATGTGTGGTCCTGGGACAGGGATGTCGTATGTGTACAGATTGTAAAGCCCTCTGAGGCAAATTTATAATTTGTGATATTGGGCTATACAAAATAAACTGAATTGAATTGAATTGAAGGCCACCGTCACGTCCTTTGTCACCTGAAGGCCACCGTCACGTCCTCTGTCACCCGAAGGCCACCGTCACGTCCTCTGTCACCTGAAGGCCACCGTCACGTCTGTCACCTGAAGGCCACGTCACGTCCTCTATCACCTGAAGGCCACCGTCACGTCCTCTGTCACCTGAAGGCCACTGTCACGTCTGTCACACGAAGGCCACCGTCACGTCCTGTGTTACCTGAAGGCCACCGTCACGTCCTGTGTCACCCGAAGGCCACCGTCACGTCCTGTGTCACCTGAAGGCCACCGTAGTTCTCTGACACACTTGGAAGGTATCAAAGTAGTGCTGTTAATGCACGCATTTGAGCTTCTCCTGTTTTGTTCTCATGCCACGGTTTGGAATTCCCTTCAACGATTGCTGCCTCCAGGTGGGGGCAAACTGCCTACCCCAAGCGAAGGAGTTCAAGTATCTCGGGGTCTTGTTCACGAGTGAGGGTAAGGTGGAGCGGGAGATCGACAGGCAGATCGGTGCGGCTGCAGCAGTAAAACAGGCGCTGTACCGGTCCGTCTTGGTGAAGAGGGAGCTGAGCCGGAAGGCAAAGCTCTCCATTTACTGGTCGGTCTACGTTCCAACCCTCACCTATGGTCACGAACTCTGGGTCGTGACCGAAAGAACGAGATCTCGGATACAAGCGGCCGAAATGAGCTTCCTCCGTAGGGTGGCCGGGCTCAGCCTTAGAGATAGGTTAAGGAGCTCGGACATCAGGGGGGAGCTTGGAGTCGAGTCGCTGCTCCTTCGTGTCCAAAGGAGTCAGCTGAGGTGGTTCGGGCATCTAGTCAGGATGCCTCCTGGACGCCTCCCATTAGAGGTTTTCCGGGCACGTCCAACTGGTAGGAGGCCCCGGGGAAGACCGAGGACACGCTGGAGGGATTATATCTCCCGGCTGGCCTTGGAACGCCTCGGGATCCCCAAGAATGAGCTGGAAAGTGTTGCGGGTGAGAGGGAGGCCTGGGTCGGCCTGCTGAACCTGCTGCCACCGCGACCCGACCCCGGATAAGCGGGTGATAATGGATGGATGGATGGATGGATGGATTGCTGGTTATTCTTTAATCAGTTTATTGAGACATTATTCAAGCACAGCCAATTCTCCAATGGACCTCCATGGTGGCACCGGTTGTGGTTGCTAGGAGACTTGTAAGAAACCGTGAAGCCTATGCCTCCACCACTTCCAAACAAACAAACGCCAGTCATTTCTAAATCCATCTCCACAAACGCTCCGCATCTGATTTACATTACTAAGACGATGGCTTCTGTTGTCACGGCAACAGGATGAAGATGTTGGTCTACCCAGGTAGCGTCCCCTGCGAAGGACAAAAACAGGCTCCGTTGTAGTGAAAATCCGATATTCGGAGTCCTGTTTACTGAACAAACAACAAAGCCACGGGGGAATCCCTCTCCGCAGTCTACACAGCTTTGGTGACTTTGATCTCTGTCAAAATTGTTTGTCAATTACTGTAATAAGTGTGAGTGTGTAGGAATATGTGCTCGCGTGTGTGCGGTCACTCTCTGATGACTCGTCTCGGAGGACCAGCTGGGCCTGATAATGAGTGATGCACACACACATATGATAAAGTACCAGTCACAGCTGTTTACCCCGTGTGCTCGCCTCACTTATCAATATTCAATTAAGATCAGCGCAACACACACACACACACACACACACACACACACACACACACACACACACACACACACACAAACACACACTCACACACTGAAGTAGCCATCCAAGGGTGGAATGAAGGATGTTTCTCAAATGTTTATTAACTCCATCTGTGTCTGATCTCCTCCTCTGGGCGTCTGGGCTTTGTTCATCACTTGTGTTATCTTCCAAAATTACCTCAGTTAAGATACAATAGAGTGCATATACATTGATTATCAATAACTTAAACAAATAACCTGATTGATTGGGATTCCTGAATTGAACTAAAGGCTACATTATCTTTTTTGTTGTAATCTTTGGATACAAAAAAATGTATATTTGGCAGAATAAAATAACTAAAATGGTGGCATTGTACGTCTCTGCAAACCACGATTACGCTGGATCTCAACGTTTCCTATTAGCAGGTCTACATACGTGTATACACGTATGTAGACCTGCTAATAGGAAATAGGACCTGTTGTCTTTTGCCATTTTCAAACGTTATCTAATACGTTGAGGTTTAGGCAACAAAACTAGGTAGGTTTAGTTAAAGATCATAGTTTGGGCTAAATGTTTGTCCCTTTAGGTTTCAAACCAGGACACAAACACTAGTCTCCTGGGTGAAAGTCCCATCCATCCTCCCCGTCTTCCTCCCTACATGGACTTTGATTGCAGATGTTTTTGTGATAAACAAACATGGCTGTGTTTAATTGACCTTGTCGCTGTCTTTCGCTGATTAAGAAACTAATTCATGCTCATTTTCAAAATAGCGCTTTGAACGTACACGAAAAAGGGAAATTAAACAAAATAGCAAAGTCAGATGAAATATTTCCCTTGAAAACATTCCCTCTAAGGGTTAAAGGAACAGTGTGTAGGCATTATTGGCAGAAATGGAAAATAATATTCGTAACTATTTCTTCATTAGTGTATTAGTGTACCTGAAACTAAGAGACGTTCAGTTGTCTTTGCCCTAGAAGGAGCCTTCACATAGACATAGGGAGCTGCTCCTCTTCACAGCGTCCGCCATACAACAGCCCACACCGGACTAACCAACCGCTGGCTGTAGAGAAATGTCACGCTTCAAGGCCACCGTAGTTCTCTGAAATGCTTTGAAAGGGAGGGGTGAGCGGAGAGGTATTCAGTTGGTTTCAATCTGCAACCTCACCACTAGATGGCACTACATCCTACACACTGCTCCTTTAGGATGCTGACCATGAACAGCAACATCTCTGGTTGGAGTTCAGCCAGGCACTTTGACTGCATCTCTCTCTCTCCCACATTTCCTGTCGTCTCTCTACATTAACGTCATTAATGAAGTAAAAATGCCCCAAAATTAAAAAAGAATCACACCACATTATTCAACAGGGGCCCTCTATCCTGATGTATCTGAATGAACCCTATTTGGATAGAATTAAAGCTTTTAGAGCAATACTTTTCAGGCTTTTTTTTTTTTTTTTTACTAATTCAGTCAAGCAGCGGCTGTTCAAATATTTAAAAAAAACCAACAAAGGCAGGACCAACATTCAATCAAATCTCTGTCTGTTCTGTGATGGATGGGTGTGTCATTTTAATCCCATTCTGGGAAGTTTTAACTAATCTTTGTCTGCCTGTCAGTTTAAAATCTGCCACTTTCTTGAAATATAAGCTCTCTCACTAGTTATCGACCTTCCTGTTTACGTGCTGTTAAAAACTGGACTGTATGAAAGTGCTCAGGGGTCAAAGCCAAGGGGATAGTCTACAACCAAGAGGTTTAAATACAGGGATGGACAGGTTCAGTGTCTCTATTCGTCTTGATTGGACAGCAATACATTTCTCCTGATATGGCCACTACCTCACATCATCCATGGGTTCCCCACAAGTGCCCCACAGCAGCGTCAGTTTATGTTCAAGGGGAAGGGAACAAAGGAGAACGTCAGGTGACGTTAATGTAGAGCGTAGTCCTCGTTCACGTGTCCAAAGGGACATCCGAAGACAACACGGCCCTTTGTGCAGTGCAGGCTTCCTGCTGTCGGTGCACATCCACCATGTTCAGAAAGTAGAGAGAAGAACAAGTAGTTCAAGAGTGTCGTTGCTCTTCTTTCAGTGAATACACTCTTTCCAGTTCTCATGTAACCGTCAGGTCAGGGTCTTAGAATCCAGTCTCAAAGGGTTCATCCCGTGTATTGCTCATATTACCAATGCTTTAATCCATTGTTCAAAATGAACAAGCTATTCTTCCATTCACATTTCTTGTCATCACACAACCACTCACTGTCCCTTATACTCTACATACCACTGGTTGTGATGAGGTAGGCTTGCTCTCTAAGCACAAATTATGAGCCAACTTTAATCTTTTTATTAAAAAAACAGCATGTAAAAAGAATGTTTCCAAACACCAGCGTTATGCCAATGAATTAAAAAGATTACAAATGACAAGACCTTTTTGAGCAGAATGGATCAGACCATGGTCTAGGGTTCAGATTGGGTTCTCATATATAAATATGGGAGTTCCCAGAAAGATATCAGTCTCTATTTTCAACAAATAGTCCTCACTCTCAGTTGCTGAATACACCAACACAACAGCAGGACGCTTCCCATTCAGGCTTTCCCAGAAGTACATCTTCATGGAATGTGGGTCTGTGCTCTAATCTGCATCTATTTCAGGAGCCCAGTGTTCTCGGGAAGTCCTCTTGTAGAGCCTCCGTGTTGTTAGGTTGTGTGGAGCCTTTGTAATACTAATGTTTGGATAGTGAGCGACAGCAGCAGAATGGTTCCCAGAGCCCCTTATCATCCCTCTGAGCACCGCTTTAATGACGCCTGTCTCTGGCACTCTGGAGCCCGAACACAGAGAAATTAGCCCTCTAATTGACGGACAAAAAGAGAGTTCATCTCTTATGATCGCCATCTGATCACTGTCTTCTCCTCTCTGTCACTCCTCCTCCTCGTCCCGTCTGTGATCCGACTGTCTCCCTTCATTCCCCTCCAACTCTCCGACTATCTCCCTCTTTCATCCCTCCTCTTCAGAGTGGCCGTCCCGTCCCTCTGCTCGTCTCCCTCCCATAATTCATAGTGACAGGAAAGGTTAGAGTGAGGCTCCGGCTGCCAGAGAGAGCGGAGAGTTGAGTGTCTTTTTAAAGCCACGTCGTTACATGCCGTTACAAATCGGCACAGTTTGACTGAAAATACACAAAGATGCTGAATGATGTCAGAGTTGTGCTTAAATCTGGAGGACGGCGGCGCTCACGTGTGAGGATCAATGCTCCATATTTATCATAACCCAAACATCTTGTCATGTTCTGCCGTGCAGGTTTCTTCTTCAATGAGAGTTTTATTTGGCATCCAAGGTTTCATCTTGGTTGTGTCTTTACAGGAAAAGGAAAAGCTTCACCCCGTTTACCTTCCGTAGACGCTGCAAAGCCGAGCAGCATCTGGTAATACAAACATGCAGGTGAAGCGCGAGGGGG
The DNA here is from genome assembly GCF_009769545.1 of Cyclopterus lumpus. Classification (NCBI taxonomy): domain Eukaryota; kingdom Metazoa; phylum Chordata; class Actinopteri; order Perciformes; family Cyclopteridae; genus Cyclopterus; species Cyclopterus lumpus. Next base: position 1,724,973 of record NC_046988.1, read on the forward strand.
TCATTAATCATCACGCTGATTACACCTCAGTGAGAAGGTTTCATGCTCAGCAAATTAACACAGATGATTTCCCGTATTTGGACAGGGTCGGCTAGATTAAGCAAACAGTTTAGAGATCTGAAAATGTCACATTTAGCTTAATTTAATTCACGTTGTCCAAAAATTCATCATTGTCTAATCTCATAACTAGATCTGGGCTAGTTCATATCAATATGTGTATTTCACTTTCGGGGCTTCTTTCTTCTTGACCTTTTCAATATCAACACAGCAGCCGTGTTGTTTGCCTCGCTCCGACCCCCAGTGCAGGAGGTCACATGACCTGACATCACTAAACAAGCAGACTTTTACCGTGTTGTTCTGGAAGCTGATTTATCGACTAGAATTAAAAATTAACTGCATATTAACATGAACACATATTAACATGCAAATACAAACACATTCTGACCACTAATCATTACATTAGCAAGACCAGCTGATCCCAGAGCTGAAGGATAGATCTAATTGGTGTGGTTTGTCAGACCCACCTCCCTCCAGCACTGTCAGTCTTATATATTATGAAACAACTTTTTGGTTTCCCCCGCTACATTCAGATTTCAGAGTTTCCTTTCAGTGATACTCAGTGTTCATCAACGCAAACCCAGGAGCATCCTGGGTGATTTAATGACCCTAAGGGTTAATGTGACATTGTGACAGTCAAAGGTGCTTTCAAGGTCGGAATGCTTATTTGTTGCAATGAGGAACTCCCCCGTAGAATGAATGCAAAACTGACCCAGAATCTGAGCGGTACTTTCAACTGCTGAATGTCATCCCTTTTTTACTCATCAAACCCTGAAATAACCCTCACACTTTTCAAGTCTATACAATGCAACTGAATGGAATCAATACATTAGATTCAATTAATTAATTTGTGATGCACACAGCATTTAAAAAGAACAAAATACAACAACAAAAAACTATAAAAAATGTTTTGGGTGGAGGCAGATAATAAAAATAGAAATAAAACCCAAGCTGGCTGGATACCACGAGAGGTGAGTGAGAAAATGTGTTCTTTCACCATTTGTGTGAACTGACCCTTTAAACGTGGAACCGAATAGACAGTATAATCAGATGGCTATCATACCCGGCTTTGGGTCACGACTGTTCAATGCTAATCAGCTGAGAGGGTAACAGGCAGATATGGAGGATGGGCTTGCTGGATTAGCATATAACAGGCCGGTAAACAAAAACAACAGAGCTTTCATTAATTAAGGACCATGGGGCTGGGCGGGCAGACGGACAGGCGAGGGCTGCCGAGACACTCCGAGAGCGGCACAGCGCCAGGCCTCCAACCACGCCAACCAGAACACAGCTGCCTAATGGAGCGCTGGCACTGCCGAAGGACAGGGGGAGTGGGGAGAGGGAGAGAAAAATAATGGAGGGGTGGGGGGGATTGGAGAGAAAAAAAAAGATTATCAAGGAATTTGCGGGAGAGAAAAAGGCCGAGGGAGGCACGGGCTGAGAGACAAAAGGGGGGGAAAAGAAAGGGAAACAAAGTTTGGAATTGAGAAGAGAAGAGGAAACAAAGGCAGATAAAAGGAGAGGGGGGAGGGGGTGTGTGCAGAGGGGGAGATGAGATGGAGATGGAGATTTGATGATATCCCTCTGTCTCTGTTCATTAATACCGTATGATCTCCTCGCTCCCTCCTTTGTGATTTTAACACATTTCTAATTAGCACAGAATCCTCTAAGTTGGAGAAGGATGGGGTGGTATATTTATATCTGTCTTTAATAAATTCACTTTCATTTGATCTTTTTTTAAACGCACAGGCTGCCGTAGAGCGCCTCTTTTCTCCCCCCCCTGACTCCGGCAGAATGAAAGGTGGTGTAAATGCGGGGGCTAATTGTTATGCTTGTAAGGAAGCTTGAACGGGAGCTGAAGATGTTACGACTATACAAAGTGGAGATTTTCAAAGTTCCAATGCTGTACTAAAAGATTTAATAATGAAAAACATCTCCCCGAAGATTCAAAAGAGAACTAAAGATGTGGCCTTTAGGAATTATGGAAACACGACCCGGTGTGGTGAATTGTGGGATGAAGTAACCCGTTTCAGAGGTCAGCATCTTGTGTGTTTCTGCTCGACTTTACTCGAAATAGAGCAGATCTATTTCAGGTCTTGGTAGAGACAATGTCAGAGTAACATGCTCATGAGGGATCCCTCCACGCCCTTTTGTTCTTCTTTAACTGAGAGACTTGGCAGCTCATCTAATCAGAGTGCAATTAGACGGAGACTTCTCTGGGCGACGTAATACTCTGATTACCCAAGAGTCACTGGGGGTATATTTAGTATTGCTGCTCTTGTTCCTCTGCGTTTAGTGTGGCGCCCCCCCCCCCCGCCGAGCTATCAGGGCGACCTGGTGCGTGATATGAGGATGGTGCGTGATATGAGGAATACGGGGACGGTGCAGGACTTGGCTGGGTCCATGCACTCGGAGAGCAATTGCAACCTGGGCTCAAGCAATGCCAACCTGATCCAAACCATTATCAACCAGCTTCCCAGAGACGGAGGGCGGTCCAGATTACACACATAGTCTTTTTGTCCCCGATGCTCCTCAGTGCTCTTTTGCTCTGGTCTTGGACTGATCATTGGGTTAGAAAGAGTTAGTTTTGCTATATGGATCATCCCAGGTATCCCCCAGGAATTATGCACATATTGGTTGGCTCTGCAGCTCACAACTTGCATCCAATGCCAGCGCTGCATAGTCGCCACATTGTAGAAAGCCAACATTTAAATAATGACATAAATGTCTACTGCCAGGAGATTGGAGAGAGAGGTTTCCAGAGACAGAGGCATTCTGTAAGACATCTAACCCTAACCCCATTGTGTGGGGCAGAGTTAGGGCTAACCCTAGCCCCACACAGTGGATTTATATCACTAAAAGTGTAACATTATCACCTCTTTGCCTTGCTTTCAGACAACCCGAACTGAAGCCGATTATAGACCTTTTTCAGAGACACCAGACTCTTTTGACAAAAACAGTCATTTTACGTCACAGGACACGGGAGTCGCTGGTCTACAGCTGCCTCGATCGGTTAGTTTGTGTTATTGTTTGACTTTGGTGTTTTAAAGGGTTAGTTTGGATTCACCAAAGCCATGAATAACACTAACTAACTAAACAATCGAGGAAGCGCTAGACTAGCAACTTCCGCAAGGTAAAATGACTGATTGCTTTGAAGAGACAATGTTGTCTCTGGCGAAGTCAGTCCAGAAAGTTTGGTATTCTCACCCAGAGTCAAGTCAAGAGGAGGAGATGTAGATGGGTGGGTCATTTTTAGGAGACCTGAGGTGGAATTGTGTTTTTTGTACTTGATCGATATGAACAGATTCTGCTCCAAAAGGCTGTAAGTACAGCAAACTAATAAAAGAGTATAATTACATTACATTACATGTCATTTAGCTGACGCTTTTATCTAAAGCTTCTTACAATAAGTGCACTAAACCATGAGTCCAAACTCAGAACAACAAGAATCAAGCAAGTACAATTTCTTCAATAAAGTTAAACTACAAAGCGCTATCAGTAAGAGACATTTAAGTGCTACTAAAGTGTTAAACTACAAAGTGCTATCAGTAAGAGACATTTAAGTGCTACTAAAGTGTTAAACTACAAAGTGCTATCAGTAAGAAACAATGGGGAGCTAGTACCACCAATGAGGAGCCAGCACAGCAAACAGTCGTGACTTTGTTGAGTGTTTAGCTCGTAGTGACGGAGCTACAAGCCGATTGGCAGAAGCCGAGCGAAGTGAACAGGTAGGGTGTGAGGTTAGACCATGTCCTGGATGTGAAGTTAGACCATGTCCTGGATGTGAGGTTAGACCATGTCCTGGGTGTGAGGTTAGACCATGTCCTGGATGTGAGGTTAGACCATGTCCTGGATGTGAGGTTAGACCATGTCCTGGGTGTGAGGTTAGACCATGTCCTGGATGTAGACCGGACCCGATCTGTTCACAGTACAGTACGCAAGTACCAATGTTTTGAAGCGGATGTGGGCGGCCACCGGTAACCAGTGAAGGTCGCGGAGGAGCGGAGTAGTGTGGGTAAATTTAGGAGGTTGAAGACCAGTCGAGCAGCTGCATTCTGGATGAGCTGTAGAGGTCGAATGGCATTAGCAGGTAGACCTGCCAGGAGGGAGTTGCAATAGTTTCACCGTGAGATGACCAGAGCCTGGACCAGAACCTGTGCCGCCTTCTGAGTGAGAAGAGGTCGTATTCTCCTGATGTTGTACAGCGTGTACCTACAGGAGTGTGTTGTTGTGGTAATGTTGGCAGTCAGGGAGAGTTGACTGTCGAGTGTCACACCGAGGTTCCTGGCAGTCGGAGTCGGGGCCAACACTGAGTTGTTGAAGTTAATAGTTAGGTCGTGGGTGGGAGAGCCTTTTCCTGGAAGGAGGAGAAGTTCAGTCTTGTCCGGGTTAATTTTCAGGTGGTGAGCGGACATCCACTGAGAGATGTCAGTCAGACAGGCAGAGATTCGTGCTGCTACCTGTGTTTCAGATTGGGGAAACGAGAGGATCAGTTGGGTGTCGTCAGCATAGCTGTGGTAGGTGAAGCCATGCGAGCGAATGACAGAGCCGAGAGAGTTGGTGTACAGAGAGAAGAGAAGAGGACCAAGGACTGAGCCCTGAGGGACCCCAGTAGTGAGAGGACAAGGCTCTGACACAGATCCTCTCCAGGTTACCTGGTAAGTGCGGTCGGTGAGGTAGGATGAAAAGAGTGAGAGTGCGGTGCCTGAGATACCCAGGTCCTGGAGGGAGGACATGAGGATCTGATGGTTCACTGTGTCAAAGGCAGCGGAAAGGTCTAGAAGGATAAGGACAGAGGAGAGAGAGGCTGCTCTAGCAGTGTGAAGCTGCTCAGAGACAGCAAGGAGGGCAGTCTCTGTTGAGTGGCCTGCCTTGAATCCAGACTGGTGGGGGTCAAGAAGGTTGTTACTGTGAAGATAGGAGGAGACTTGGTTAAAGATAGCTCGCTCTAGAGTTTTGGAAAGGAAGGGGAGGAGAGAGACAGGTCTGTAGTTATTGACTTCAGATGGGTAGAGAGTGGGTTTCTTCAGGAGAGGGTTGACTCTTGCCTCCTTCAGAGAGTTAGGAAAACAGCCGGTTGAGAGGGAGGTGTTAATAAGATGGGTGAGAAAGGGAAGAAGGTCGGGAGCAATAGAATGGAGAATGTGAGATGGGATGGGGTCAAGGGGGCAGGTGGTTGGGCGTGCAGAGGTTACCAAGGTAAGAACTTGATTGGGAGACAGGGGGATAAAAGAGGAAAACGAGGGGGAAGAAGATGAAGTTACTGGAGGTGTAGTTATGGAAGATGGTTTAGTAAAGGAGGAGCGTATGTCGTCTATCTTTTTTGTAAAGTAGTCAACAAAGTGGCTTGGTAGAAGGGTGGCGGGAGGAGGGGGACCAGTGGGGGTCAAGGAGGTTGGAAAAAATAGAGAAGAGCTTTTTGGGGTTAGACAAAGAGGATTCAATTCTGGATTGGTAGAACAGACTAAACAGACTAAAAAAGGCTTTAATATTATATGGCTGATACCGTGGCTGTCAGTGAGGCCTCCCCACCCTAAGAAGCTGAAACACCCAGGTTTCATTTATGCTGGTTTTAATGGAATTTGTCGTGTCACATGATGATCTCACACAATAGTTTTCTAGCACTTTTTGGCACATGGCCTTGTTTTCTTAGACTCATTCATTATTCTCATTAGTACAGCAATTAATGAGCTGTCAAGTTGTCACGTGAATTTGATCATGACATTCTTTTGTAATCTATTTTCACCAGCGTAGATAAAAAATGATGTCTATAGAAACAACTCTTCACTGCCCACGAACCGGTATGGATTTAATTTAAACTTTGCAAGTTAAGATGTGTAAATAAAAACATCTATTGGTCCCTTTAGCCAGGTAATGAGTAGATATCTTCCTTCAGATTCCATGTACATCTCCCAATTTTCACAGGAGCACATCTATTTCAAGCTGCTGTTCTCAACCATAAACCTCTCCGTCTGCTTTACTGACCCACAATCCCCCTCCTATTCTCTCTTTTTCATCTGTCTCCCAGCCATCTTTGCTCTCTCCCACTTCATCAGATGTCAGCACCCGGGCCCCTACAGATCAAGGAGAAGCGTGTCGATAACCTGTTCACAGAGATGAAATCTGGTGACTCGAGCCTCACAAGTTGGCTCGGGTTCACGAGTTCACAGGCGCCCGCTTGTTGTCAATCACATGTTTGTAAACCCCCCCCCCCCCCCCCCCCCCCCGCAGATCGGAGGCAACCTGAGGACCGTGATCAGAGTGTTCAGCCTGTTTGACTGCAACCGAGAAGGACACATCCAGCGACGCGAGTTCCGCCGCATCCTGGACAGCTACTGCAGCCAGCTGACCGACAAGGAGTTTCAGAGGTGGGGGGGAATCAGTGCAGCCGCATGCAAAGGCTCATAATACACACCGCACACTGGGACTGGTGGACTGCTCACTGAGCTGGGACCCACATTCAGGTCGTCGGCAGGAGGCGATGTAGAGGGCTGCCAGATGGCGTGTTTTTGAAGGCCAACCAGAAAGACAAACATCCAATGGGATGTTTGTCTTTCTGGTTTATTCATTGGATTATTGTTAAATTCAGTGGCAAACAAACATTTATGATATTTACATATGATAATCTTCACAAATGAACACCACTTTTATGATTTCTGAAGCATGAATGCAATCACTAGAAGTAAAAAGTTTACGTTGGTATATAAACAAACTACACCACAGTCACATGACTTCTCATCACCAACACCAATCTAAAGCTGTTTTGACTTTCAAAGACAGCATTTTCACTTCATTAATAGCATGTTTACACCACATAACGCAACATCACAAAACACAAAATGGCTATTCCAGTAAATACAAAGCGACAGCTTCATATTGAGCTGCTTAGCTAAATATGAAACTGTCGCTTTGTATTTACTGTAATGATCTTCTCATCTTTTGGAACGCTCAACAAGAATCAGAGGAAGCGTGTACAAAATGTCGAACTATTGACGTTGATTTACCGTTATGATAAATTAAATCCTGGGACAAGATCAAAAGTAAGATACAAAAAGTAACAGTCCAAGACTCAGATAAAAACTGAAGTGGATCATTTAAGCTTGTGCACAGCCTCTCTCACACACACATTGTGTGACATCTGAGCTCCACAGCTGAACATCTGACTTACAAAAGTGTACACATAATCAAATTCAAATCATCTTTTTTTAACATACACACCAATCAGCACGGCCTCGACTATTCCCAGTATTCCCCTGGTGGAGAGTCGTTTGTCGGCTAGGACGACATCCCTAGCACAAACTTTATGGTCAGCCTTTGTCTCAGGATGAGCTAATTGACTTTTAAAACTTCGGGCCCTGCAGTCAAATCCACTCCAGAAACGCTACTCAACTTTTTGACGCGGCTCTAGAGGATTGTGTGTGACAGGTTCATTTTCAATGGCTTTAATTGGTTTTAGCGCTCAGGACTCTCTCTCTCTCTCTCTCTCTAAAACACACACACACACACGCACACACATATACACACACACTCTCCGTCTGTGTGTCAGACAGATAAAGCCAAGCGTGAAGCATGACCTCTTTTGTCATCTCGTCATTGACTTGGATGTTCTTGACATTATAGGTGACCTATGGAGCTCGTCCGTTTATTCAGACATGAACGTCCAGCTTCTGCTTGCTTTTGTCCAGGCTCTGGAATCACTATAGTCCCAATAACTCGTCCACCATTTCCTACCAACTGTTCCTGAAGAAGCTAGGCTTCGGTGACAGCCATGACTTCAAGATTGCTCCAGTCTGCACTAAGCTAGGTATGGATATACAGTAAATGATTAAAATGTAGATTTTGAGAATGTGATTGAGAGGAAGCAGCAGGCCAACCAAGTTGCTAACAAGACTGTAATGAGTCTATAGCCATGCTAGCTGTTCTGTGAGGCTGCACTTACTTATTTAGAGCAGTTTCCAGGTAAGAATTGTGGCATTGTAAATTCTAGAAAACCTTGGACACGTTAAATCTAGATGTAAAAAAAAGATATTTGATGTGGACTTTTTTGCATTCGGGCAGAGCAAGTAACGTATATGGAGCAGCCATTATTAAAAGTTACATGGTATATAAAGAGCGAGAATGTCCACTAAGGGTGGAAAGGTCAACCAGGAAGTTCACCCTGGAAACCGCTGTTCATGTAACGTGTTAAACCAAAAGTAAACGTTGACTTTACACTTGATACTTAACGTTGTTACGCTTGAAGGTCTGCTTAGTGTGGTTGTTATCTATTTACGGTAGTTAGGTTGTTTCGTTGTTCGAATGTTAGGTTCCGATGTTACGTTCCGATGTTACGTTCCGATGTTACGTTCCGATGTTACGTTCCGATGTTACGTTCCAATGTTACGTCGTTCCGATGTTACGTTCCGATGTTACGTTCCGGTGTTACGTTCCGGTGTTACGTTCCGGTGTTACGTTCCGGTGTTACGTTCCGGTGTTACATTACGATGTTACGTTACGATGTTACGTTACGATGTTACGTTACGATGTTACGTTACAATGTTACGTTACAATGTTACGTTACAATGTTACGTTACGTTGTTACGTTACGTTGTTACGTTACGTTGTTACGTTATGTTGTTACTTTACGTTGTTACTTTACGTTGTTGTAGTAAATTAATGTAACCCACAACTTAAATCTCCTTTTACAATGATGCTAATATATCCACTAAGACAATTCCGATTTGTTTAAAATGTTTTTATTCTTATTTGGTTGCTGAGGCTGATGGAAAATGAAAGAAATTTTAAAATTAAAAAAATTAAAATTGTTACTGATCAGACTGTCAGTGGTTCGCCAATTACAATGAATGTCTGAACATGGCAATTTATCTAACAGTTGTTAAGATATTTTACACATAATCAAAAATCTCAGCCTTGTGTTGGTGCTAGGGAAAAGGTCAGGGGATCACCAACATCATTAGATGCCATGGATATCTCTACCACATTTAACAGCAATCAATCCACAAGCTCTGGGAAACCACTGACATGCCTAAAAACAAAACACAATTAAAAACAATTGCAAAGTCAGATCCAACATCCAATTGTTTCATTAAATCTAGTCTCAAACTATCTTGGCAGTATTTGTAAAGTAAACACTAGTCTCAAGAGTTATTCTACTTTTTTTATAGAAGTGTCCAGCCGAGGGACAACTCCAGTCAAACAGAGGAAACAAAGACCAGAATTTCTTTCCGGTCTGCGCGGTGCCCCATCAGTCCTGCCGCACAGGAAGCTGCAGACTCTCTTCTATGACAAGGTACAGTCTGAAAGATTCTGTGTGTTTTACATCCCCCTGTTTGCGTGTCACCATCTGGCCCTTCTCCCCTGCATTATCCTCTTTAAAGACGGAGGGTTAAATTGGCTCTAAGTGGCGCGTCAGCATGCAAACGGCAGAGGGAACACTTCTAATTAAAATGTTTGCCTAGAAAAATCAGTTCCCGAGTTAGTGTGTTAATCATGGCTAATTTGCGGGCAAGGCGACAGAGTCGGGGATGGCTCTTCTCTCGCATCCTCGAGAGCCGCATCGGGATGTTCTCCATGGCAACCAGAGATTACTCACATCCTGTCATTATTGAGGAGAGAAAAACAAGGTCTGTCTCTAAAATATGAATGTTGGTTCACCATTCTGTTCTTCTATAACTATCAGATGTGCATGAACTCTACCACGGTGTGGCAGGCGCTGCAGGCCTTTGACACCACTCGCTCCGGTCTGGTAAAACAGGACGTCCTCAGGGCCATTCTCAGCAGCTTTATATTTCCCATGAACCCTCACTCCTTCCAGAAGCTGACCAGCTGGTAGGGAGAGACACATTTTATTGATCTTTATTTCTTCTTCTCTCTTCCCACCAACCAACTCTGCCTCAAACCCCCTGCCCTTTACTCTTGAAATCTATAAATCTTGAAATCTAGCAATCGTCCATTCTGTGTAATACATTTTTCATGCATGTGTATGGATTTTGTGTGTGTTTGCAGTTACGGTGTGAAAGCAACGGGGCCGGTGATGTGGAAACACTTCCTGAGCCACTTTGTGGGACAGGGCGACACAAATCTTCACACCGACAGGTCGGTTTCAAATAAGGTCTTTTGCCCTTTCCACACGTGGAACATACACACGTGGTGAGGTCATCACATGTTGTTCACAGGTCGCCGATCTTCTGCTGTATTACAGACCATATTGTCAGGTTTTTCAGCCATCTGCAGCTCCATATTTTCTACTTACTTTCTGTTGAAAGGAGAATTGCACAAAGTAATGCTGCCTCTCTTTTTTGTCAACGCTCTTGAGGTTGCACTCATCTTGTTTGGATCAACTTTATTGGGAATAACAAAACCGACGTGGTTCCTGGTTTATGTTCAGCGTGAGCTCCACATCATTGCCAGTCCATTGAGTCGCAGGTTCTAGGTTTTTGTACAAACTTGGAGGATAATGTTCCACTTATACCCTGGCTATAGAATGAATATATTGACTATTGGCCATCGCTGGTTTTTGTTTTAAATAATTAACCTGCTAAGCTTAATTCAGCTAGTTTGTATTTGAGCTATATTATGCACGTTCTTGTTGCACTGATTTACAAAAGATTCTTTCACTAAATGGGGCAGTGACTTCAGTCCATTTATAAATCCTATTAGAGAACTAGCCCGAGGACTCTATTGTGCCCCCTGGTCATTTAATAGAGTTATGTTATCTATCACCCGTTTGTTCATTTGGAGGCTGCAAACGGAATATGTGGCACATGATTTGTTGCCAGAAGAAAAAGGTGGAAATGTGAGTGAGAGTTGAAGAGATGAGTGTTGGTGTTGTCAGAGTTTTTTGTTTACAGAAAGCATAGCTTAGCATGATTTCCACAATATGACGGGACAAACGGACTAGATCAAGGGAAAGTGAAAGGGTTATTTCCATAATGTTATCAGACTCTTATAATAACTAACTCTCAGACGCAAAAACACTTTTAGAGGACGTACATTAGTGATTACGAGTTGCCTTGAAAAATTACAGTACAGCGTGGAAAGACAGGGTCCAGGATAAAATATGAAGAAGTTTCTCTTCAATATTAACCCTAACCAATGCAGATTTGCACCACCATCTTTGAAAGTTATGGATGCATAATGTATAAGGTCGGTTGTGATCATATACATCCAAGTCTCTTACTGTACTTTGTAGCCAACGGTACTATTTGATCGATCCGGACTGTACTGTTTTTTGTATTTTCTGTTTGTTTTACGTCATGTTTTGTATGTATTGTGTTTTTGTCCTTTCTGTGGACCCCAGGGAGATGTATGGGGCTAAGCTAATGGGGATCCAGTTAATAAACTAATAAACAGTATATGAGCCCTGAAGATTTTGGACAGCACATCATTTTATTTAAATTACCCATGCTACCTTACTTTGCCTTCTGGATTTAGATTTCCATTGTCAAAGCTCTTTAATTCACAGATGTTTGGAAGAACACCTTCATCTATCCACAGTAGTTACTGCTCCCACTAAAGCATCTGGATTTCTGGAGGACCTCTTTTTAGGTCTTGAGCTGGCAGATTTACAGATCATGTTACACAGGAAATTAACTTGAGGTGAAGCAATGGTTGCCGGCTGGGGAGAGGTCTTTGGAATTATAAGGAATTAATATACATACATATCCATTTTGATATATCATCTTATTTGCTTTCCTTTGCACCCGTTTCCTCCCAAAGGGCCTTGGAGCATGCCGCCCCAGAAGAAGAAGACAAGCTGGATCTCCAGGACCTTTACCCTCGACTGAAAGTGATTTCCCACCTACTGGACATGGTAGGAGAAGGGACTAGGGAAGTAAATAGAGAAACAATATATTCAGTGTGTCCCCTACACTGAAATGTATGTTCAACCCTCTTCCTTTATTTGCATCGCCTTTAAAAAACCCTGCAGTAACAGACAAGACGGGAGTGATTTTGAATGTGATCAGACAGGACACAGGGGACTAATCTCAGCAGATTGCTAAAAGACAAAGGCACATGCTCAGGTGTGTGCTTTAAATATAAATGCCAGACAGCTTTACAGATGAGCCAATCATCATCCGCAGCTTTTTGATGGCCATAAACATGATTAGATGATTGCATATGGCCACCGGTTAGCCACTCAGTCACTAGCCATATGTTCGTCTGACAGCCGTCCCCTTCAACACGCCTCCGCATCCAGTTCTGCCTCTTTAATTCCAAATCAGTCTACTTCAGCTGGATGAAACTTTGGAGTCTGACGAAAAACTTTGGGGAGAGGGGGGTTGAATATTCCCATTAATTCACCGTTATGTTTGATGTTGCTGCCGCCACTCACAAAAACAACAGTCAGCTTCCAAGTTTGAGGAAGTGTGTGTGTGCGTGTGTGTGTGTGAAGCCTCTCCCAGATATGAATCGCACATATCTGTCTGCCAAAATCTCCTCCTTTTAATGGCATGGGAGGAAAAAAAAAATCCATCCATCAACTATTTTAATAATCTATTCGGCGGTTGGGAGATCAAACAAGAGTGTCCTCACACCGCCAGCCAATAATGAGCTTTTTCACTCAGGCAGTTTCGAAGCCAACTATGTTTTTTAGACTACCTCTGGGGAGGCGTTCAAGAGCTCGGAAGAATTGCTATGATTCACATTGTTTGTGCGTGAGTCCCAACGTAACACATCAGACGGAGGCGCTGTTGTGCCATGCCATCATTAGTACCATATTATCAATAACGGCATTCTACGATGTGTTCTGTACAGCAGACCGCTGCTATGGACGCAGTTCTAATCTCTGTACACAGCGCCGCTTTTTTCTTTTTAGCTAAAGCAAGAACATTTTAAATCAAAACACTCATTAAAAAAAATTGTCATTCAAATTTAGTTTTTATTTGAATTTTTTCTTTAGTAGGTACAATGTAACGAATGAGGTATTGTGCATCAAAATGATTGTTGGGTAGCATACTACTTTTTTTCAGTTTTTTCATTCACATATTTCTTCAGTCACTTTTCATGTGGACAACCAATTGAGAGAATGACAATCTAACTATGAAGTGAGGACTGTCCCATATCTTGAGAACCGTTCATCAGATCTACTGCTGGGGATAATAGGACGTGCAGTGTCCTGCAATTTGGACACGCAACACTGTCAATTTGACTGAACTTTGAATGAAAAAACATAAAGCAAACAGTGCTCTGAAGAGGGGGGTTAAGGCTAACGACTGATGAGATGTCCCTGGGAACGCTTTCTAAATGTCCATGTGTTCTGATACTCGGAGGGAGATTGGGGTCCCTGGGGGATGCGGTCGGCAGTCGGCCTTTACTTGACTTTTCTCTTTAATGGTTTGGGGTTCTTTCAATGCAACATGACTACTCTTCTCACAGAGCTTTCCTTTCCAGAAGGAGGCGGGTTGGATCACCAGGGGGGACCTGCGACATTCACTGGAGAGACCGGGTGGGACCCGGCCCCGATCTGGACAGTCACAGATCACAGAGCTGCTCAATGCTCTGGACCCGGAACACACCGGGGTCATCCAGCTGGCCGGCCTCGAGAGACTCAACCTCAGCATCGGCTCCGCTCCCACGGGCAACAAGGCACCACCACCCTCACCTGCAGACGCTGCTGAGCCCCTGGATGTCCCCAAGGAGACTGGAGACACTGCTGTAAGCTTGTTTAACCACGTTCTAGTGTGTGTGTGTGTTCTTTAATTCCACGTAAGGCCATAAATCTGTACTAAGAGCACCGCGTTTATTTCCCCAGGAGGAGCAGAAAACACCAGATGAGAGGCAGACCACACGGTGTGCTGATAAACTGTCTCTGGCATCAGCTTCACGGAGAAGAGTGAGTGTGTTAACAACATACTGAGATCAAATATCACACACGGCATGCTCCACCAGATCAAACAGAGACAACACAAGATTGGATCAAGGGAAAAAAGGGGTTAATTATTAATACACTGTTTGATTTGTGTGTGTGTGTGTATGTGCGTGTGTGTGTGTGCGTCCGTCTGTCCGTCTGTGTATGTGTGTGCGTGTGTGTGTGTGTGCGTCCGTCTGTCCGTCTGTGCGTCTGTGTGTGTGCGTGTGTGTGTGTGTGTGCGTCCCACTGTGTATGTGTGTGTGTGCGTGTGTGTGCGTCCGTCTGTGCGTCTGTGTGTGTGTGTGTGTGTGTGTGCGTCCGTCTGTCCGTCTGTGTGTGTGTGTGTGTGTGCGTGTGTGTGTGTGCGTCCGTCTGTGCGTCTGTGTGTGTGTGTGTGTGTCCGTCTGTGTGTGTGTGTGTGTGTGCGCGTGTGTGTGCGTCCGTCTGTGCGTCTGTGTGTGTGTGTGTGTGTGTGTGTGCGCGTGTGTGTGTGCGTCCGTCTGTGCGTCTGTGTGTGTGCGTGTGTGTGTGTGCGCGCGTGTGTGTGTGCGTCCGTCTGTGTGTGTGCGTGTGTGTGTGTGTGTGTGTGTGTGTGTGTGTGCGTCCGTCTGTGCGTCTGTACACTTTATTAAGATGGAGGATTTACCGCTGGACAAGCTGAGTGAGCAGCTCAGCTCAGTGCTGGCCGCTCTGGAGCTGGTTGACCCTCAGTGCACCGGTCACGTCACAGGGGAAGAACTGAAGAAGGTCTTGAGCTGCTATGGCACGCCCATCTCCGACTTACACTTCAACAAGTGAGAAACACGTCCAGACACACTGCAGTGTGCAGTAATAATAATAATACAATGGCAACTGTAGTTTGTGTTTATATATATCGAGATTCAGCCCTGCAAACTCAATTTTAAGGGAATAGTTTGTGCATTTCGCTCAAATTCAAGTGACAATTGAATATGATTTTGATTCTTTAGCTGCACGGAGATCAGTCCAGAAACAATGGAAATCAGTGGCCTTCAAGTCCACCCACTGCGTCTCTGTGAGCTTTGTGCGGGGGCTGGTGCTGGTTTGCAAAACTGGACCCGTGCAGGCCTCCGCTACAATATGATGCATTAGATGTTTCATTGCTAAGTGATAAACCCATGAACTGTGCTCACTTGGGGCTTGAGTTTTTCTCAGCTCACTCTCAAACCTTCTCTCTGTGTTTCCAGGCTCTGTGAGAGCTCCAGCTCTAGACCCGGCAGTCCCTCCAAGTCGGTTCATTACGTTAGCTTTCTCAGGAACCTGGGAGTCCTGCTAACAGATGAAATGCACACCGCCTCATTTCAGGGGGAAGGCTACCGTACTGAGAGGTGAGCATAGAGTTCACAGACCTGTGCTATGGCCATTTATTATTATGAACATTGATGGGGCTGGGGAGTCAGAAGTATGTATGCAATGCTTTGCATCCTGGTACATGTAGGCAGTGCTGCCATGGCTCAGCCAGCAGCAGAACTCAGCTTTCTCAATCAATATAGCACGCACTGAGGAATGTGTTGCTTCATACAACCACATGTACCATCAACTCTGATTGCACATTCCCTTTAAGCATTTAAAGAGGCAGCGCTGCACGTTTCACTTTTGAATGAACTTGGTCCCTTGAACTTATTGAAGACTCTTGACTGCGGTCGTGGCTACACCATCTTTTATTACAGTCCCCTTCTGTACTGAGCTCCCAACTACCTGCCCTACAGGCCGTGCACGTCACCTCAGTCGACCCCGCAGTCAGTCAGGGGACAGCGACCTCCCTCCGTTCTGCAGATCAGTTCAGACACCTGCAACATCCTGGACATTGTTTTCCAGAGGATGAGATCCAGGTTAGAGCGACACCACAGCAGCCTGACTGACCGCATCCGGGCCATCTGCCACGGCTCTGACGGGACGCTGTCGGAGAGCCACGTACGGACGGTGAGTGGGGAGCAAAGGCATCAAAGCAGACACCCTAAACACTGCCGGTCTCAAAATGGGTTGGGGCTGGAGATCTTTTATGATTTGTAATTCTTGTCATTTTCAACAAACCCCAGAGACCAAAACCTACAATGTATTGGTCCATATATCAATAGATTTAGATTATGACTACCCTCCTGTCCGTTGCTCTTAGCTCTTAACCTATTGATTCCTTCTGAAGACACACATCTCAACACATTTTTCAGCATATGTGAGAAGATCATTTTACATTTCTCTGTTATGATAACATTGTACTAAATTATAGATGACAGTGTGACAAATTGCAAAAGAAAAGCTATAGATGATGCATTGTCCATTTTATTCATAAACTATCCAGCATCGTATAAAAATATAAAGCTCCTTATGTTATGTAAATTAAAGTACATTGAGTT
This sequence comes from Cyclopterus lumpus, assembly GCF_009769545.1. NCBI lineage: Eukaryota > Metazoa > Chordata > Actinopteri > Perciformes > Cyclopteridae > Cyclopterus > Cyclopterus lumpus. Next base: position 1,741,254 of record NC_046988.1, read on the forward strand.
GATAGACCTCTTTCACTCTCAATAGTTTAACTATTGCTAGTTATCATTTTTGTGCACTTCCTCCACTTCCTGCTCTCCTTTTGCCCTCAGATACTAGAGGACAGCTGGGTCATCTTGAACGACGAGAATTTCCACAAGTTCACGGAGCAGCTGGGCTTCAGGGACGGATGGATCGAGCGCTCGGCGTTCCTGGTGAAGTACAACGGTGAGACAGAACATCTTGACCAGCGGCGTCACAAATCCCATCAGTTCTGCATGGTGGGGTTTTCAATGCTTAGAAAGAGATTTTCAAAATCCCTTCCTACTCCCCACTAGGCTCCTGTCCCCCTCCACTCCATCTTGCCTCGCATCCCAGCTCCTAGACCCCCCCACGGTGATGAAACATAAGCCCCCTGCTTCCTGTGAAATTATGTCTTTTTTAGCACATGAGCCGTTGGAGAAATCATCCCGGATTATAAATAGAGTAAGAGTGAGCCTCCTCGTCTCTCATTAGCACACAGACTCAGAATCACACTCATTCCTGCTTGTTTGGGCTAATTATATGCTTTGGAAGCAGAAAACAGAGCAGCAGGGCATTGCTCTAATTTGTCATCACTAAACAAAAAAAACTGACAGTATAAAGAACAATGAAAAAAGAGAAGAATTATCAAACAGTAGTCATGTTGCAAGGTATTAAAAACAAGTTTCCTAGGTTTAAAATACAAGTGTGCTTCTAATTAAATGTAAATGAGGTCAGGCAGTTTAAATCCCCAGTGTGCTTGAAGACATAAAGGGCATTCTGCGGAGTGCGGAAAAAACACAAATTAATTCACAAAAGTTCCAATTTAGTGGGTATAATTCCCTCACAAAGACGGTGGTTTTATTGATGTATCAAAACTCGTGTGATTTAACATCTGCTTCCCCCCATGGTATCTGTAGAGGCCACAGCCAGAGGCAGGCGGCAGCATTCCGAGGGTCGTGGTGAGAAGGACACGGTCGAGCCCCCGTTAGCTTCTGCTGAGCAGTGCCTGGCTAGCATGAAGACCAGGATCAAGATCATCCACGGGGTGAGGAAGATGTTCACAGGAAAAGACAATCAGCAACGCATTCACCTGCGATTTAAATTATAACAGGAGGATGACTTAGATAGAATGATGTGAATAGCCTGCATTTAAAACAAAGTTAGATTCCCTAAGATTTGAATAACATCAAAAGCCAAGAGACATGACAGGAAATGAAGGAGGATGATGCAGACAATTAAAAATAAAAGTATTAAACAGAATATGTAGCAATATGAGTGGACTTTGACCATGGAGCTGTGTGGAAAGGCAACAACTCCAAACATAAACTTCTTACACAAAGTAAATCAAATATTTACATATTTACCAAATCTCAAAGCAAAATGATAAATAGTCTCCAAATTAATTGGGACTCGTAGACTTCCTCTTCTGCCTCTCTCAAAAACATACTGCCTACCAGAAAGGCAGAGAATGACGAATCAGGTAGAAGCTAAACAACAACAATAATGATGTACAACGGGGCTAGATGAATCCTTTGTGAGTTTTTAACAAAGAGACGTCTTGGAGACCCGCCTTCCTGTGTGCTCGTTGTAGATGTGTCCATGCAGCAACATACACGATCTGAGAGCAACGATAACTCCCTGACAGGGAAGAGCGCTGCGATGTAGACGCATCCGAGGGGACGGCGTGCAGATTTGAAGAGAGCATTCTTATTCTGTTGAAAGGAAAACCTGGAACCTGTATTGGTAAAATTGGTATTTGTATCAGTGTCGTTACCAGCAGTAAACACAAGTGTCGCCAAATAAATGGAGCAGCCTGGTCTCACCAAATTGGGTGACGAGCCACATTTCTTGAGCGTTTTATCTCTTCCCAATGTTTTGCTGTTTTTTTTTTGCAATAGACGTGCAGAATAAGTGCTCCGGAACGCAATATAAAGAATGAGAACGTTTGAGGAGGGAGTGGGATGGGGTGGATGAGTCAAACAAACATACGACTATAACCCAGTCGCCTGCTGTTCATGTCCCATGTGAAACCTGAAGTCACCTGATCACTTCTTTGCGTTGACTCCTTAACGTACTTAATGTTCTTGATTTAACACAAACCATGATATGTTATATTAGTTTGGATTTAATTCAGAATGTTAACAAAGAAAAAAGAGCCAAGAATCCGTCCGTCCCCACAAAATGGCGTTAAATGACAAAAGCGCCCCAGGTGATACCAGTAGGCTCTCATGAGCCCGTGCCACCAGGTATCTGGAAACCATGACAGGTAGGGAAGGGCAGGGGTCGTCACTGTCCCCATTTAGTGCACATGCATGAACTATCGTAACCAATGGTTTCACACTATTCCACTGATCAACACACGGAGATATGCAACAACAGTGTTTCCGCCAGTAAGGCCCGGAGGCAAAGTGTCTTTTCTGAGGGGCAGAAGCGGTCTGGTGAACTTCAAGGTTACCTCAAGTGAGCCTGGGCCGAAGTTGTCGCTAACTTTGGGGCTAACCACTTTCCCATTATTCAGCAGGTGGTAAACCAGACATAACAACTTGGCTTGTAACCTGAGGAGTTGTAGCCTTTATAGCCCAAACTGTACTCACACTGAACTGCTAAGGTCAAAGCTAAGTTCATCCTCTACCAGCATGTGGCTGCACACAATCACAACAGGACACAGAATTCTTCAATCAATGAATGTATCTCACCCTAACCCGTCCCATCAGAACAACCTGACAGCGTTCCGACTGATGGACAGGAAACGTAGAAGGGTGGTCGACTACCATGATTTCGAGGCGCTGTACAGTAGCCTGGGACTTTTCTGCAGTGAGGCAGAGTATCAGCGGCTGCTGGATCTGATCGGCCTGCATCCCGGGGGCAACCTCAACTACACAGAATTTGTTGACGTGGTTGAAAATAATGGCAAACGCAAACAAGGGACACAAACCGCATGCGTGTGAGTCTGTTATGATCATTATTATTGATGCTCTGATGCTTCAGGAAAGTTGTCTCTGGTGTGCTGCTATGTTTTTCTGTCTTTTGTTTTCTTATAGACAAGAGCAGCTCCATGAACTCCTGGCCTTTGAAGCCCGCTACAAATGGGCAGATATGTCGAAAGTCAGCAAAACTCGCAGGAAGCACAGATCAAATGATTCTTTGCAATTTGTAGAGAATCTGTACCTACTCCTCTTTTTCATTTCAGGTGCTGTGCCAGTTTGATGCAGACGACCAGGCTTACATCCATAAAAAGAGCTTGAGGGGACTCCTCTTCACCTATGCTCTTCCCATGAGATCCGACCAATTTGACCAGCTTTGGTCGAGGTAAGAGATACCCAGATACCCATTCACTATCGCAACATTATGCAGTGAAGTGCTCCTGTCTGTGCCAGCCACCATTTTCAACTCCATTTTGATAGGTATGACCCGGATGGGCGCGGCCATGTGGCAGCTTGTGACTTCCTAGAAAAGCTGGGCTTTTCCCATGAAGGGGAACTCGGAGCTCGAAGCCAGAAGCTGAACCAAGCTGTAGTCCAGCAGAATGCAGACAGACCGGTGTCCTCGGATTCTGCATCACTGGAGTGTATTGAGTAAGCGAAGAAGGGTACTATGGGAAATTTGGGATTATCCATACATACATTCTCTGTCATTTATTCAGGTCAGCAGTAGAGCTGGGTATTGTTTAAAGAATTACCAGTTCCAATACCAATACCCTTAAAGTAATACCAATATCAAGTACCTCACATGAACCTGTGTGTGTGTCCCACTGGCTAGCTAATTGCCACCCTCAGTTCCTCTGCAGGTTAATACTATTAGTGCAGTTCAGACATTGGCCCACTACTGCTGCGGTAGTAGGCCAATCACATAAATCAAAGAACACTAGCGGAGATTGGCGTTAACCAAAAACATACAAAGTGTGGGGGTCTGGGGTGGGGCTTCATCAGCAGGACCATGGCAGGAGGCAGGGCCACGGAGGCAGGAGGCATCGCGAAAGAGACCGGACCAATGAGGCCAGGGAAGGAGGCAGGAGACACAGAGAAGGAGGCAGGGCCATTGGGAGGGAGGCCAGGTCCAGGCCAGAGGCTGGATGGGGCAAGGAGTCAGGGGGCAGGACCTAGGAGCCAGGACCGGCTTCAGACACAGCCAGGTCCAATGGACCCTGTGAGTCACAAAGACTCCGGGGAAGAAGTAGAGTTAGTATTGTACAATGAAGAGACGTCAATTTGTCCATAACGAGAAAGGGAAGAGGAGAGAGGAGCTCGAGAACTTTTCCAAGCCATATGAGATATGTGATCCCTCCAGCGTAACATTATGGCCTGAATCCCAATGTATTTTTGGGGTTTAGACTGGTCAGATAGAAGAACTCCAACGCTTTACCACACTTTGATGCTGAACACAATTCCAAGCTCATAAGCTAGCTAATTAGTTGGCTAGGTAGGTATCATGTGCAGGCTTGGGCTGAATTTAATAGGTTGAGCTTGTTAGTTTAAGAGGCATGGATCCTGAAAGGTGAGAGGGCGGTGAAAGTTCTCACACACTGGCTCAGGGACTTCGTCAAGGAAGGAGTTCACGCAGGGGATTCACTTGAAATATACAGTTTATTTAACGAAGTTTAACGCTGAACAAACAATGGAGTGGGCCGATCAGCAGTGAAAGCACTGCGTGGATGTGTCATGTCTGCTATAGAGGTGTTGAAGGTGCAAACCCAAAAGCAAGTCATGCAGGGTGGATGTCAGCTGTAGGAGGGGAGGAAGCTGTAGGAAGAAAGTGAACCAGCTGTTTTAGTCTGGAAGGCCCAGGTGAGCCTAATCAGCTGATGACCCTCCACTGTCAGACAATTGACTGCTGATCAGCCGGAACAGCCTTCAAGACAGTGGTAGGGGCTACACAATGGGTACATCACTATGCTGAAAATAAAAACAAGTAGTTAAAAAAACCATGTAAATGTCCTTTTAAAATAAAAATGAAACGAGTTAATAATTTCTTCAATAATTTCACAAATAGTTAGATTATTCTTTATTTTTATGAAAGGAAACCCTATATACAAATATGTTCTATTTTCTATTAAGTAAACTGTATAAACAAATAAATGGATTAATCTTAATATGAAATTTATTTTGATTTAAACTTGAAACTTATAAATAAATGCATCCATTAAAATACAAATATTCAACATAGTACTACCCAGTTGGTATTGATTGCTCAATGAAAATATACCAAAAAAAACTACAGAAAACCTATCCAGTGTCAGTAGATTTCATTAATACATTTGCTGTAATTTTGTTAATAATATTAGAATGCCTACTCTTCTGAACAAGCTCCTTACCCCAGGGGGTTAGGATGAACACACATTTAAGCACTTTGTAGAAACATTTTGCACACACTGTGATTATTATTAAGCCCTTGTAAAAAATATTTTTGTTGATAAATATTGTGAATGCCATGCAGCAGGGCTTTTTAAATTCCACTAATTTTCAAGTTTAGCTGTACAATAGGTATTGCAAGGTATTAGCATTATGAAAACAAAGTTTTGATTTATAAGAGTGGAAAAACATTTTTCTTTAGGTGTCTCACAAATGCTCGACAAATTTTTTGTTTTCTCAGATTTCTTTATCTGACAATGCGAGTGAAAGTTGAAGTGAAACATATTTTTAATTACAGTGCACAATCCGTTTGCACAGAAATACATAATTGAAGCTATGAAAGCAAAGCATCATCAGTTTCTGTTTTTATCACAAGCTCTTGTTATCCATAAGCAGGTTTTGCAGGAGAACTTTGAGGGGTTGAGTGGCTCCTTGACTCACCTGGAAACGAACAGAGATGGCACTGTGACAGTGGACGAGCTGCTCCGTCCACAGAGAGCTAGTAAATTACCTGCGCGGTCAACTCCATCCATAGATTTTTTATATCATCTTTCGGTCTTTATCATGCTCTCCAACTTAGTTAAAGTTACTACAAGTGACTTTTTATTGGTGTTGATTTTGGCCCCCCTGTGGACAAAGGTGGTAGTGTTTCCAATGAGCACTACTACCTCGTGTCGTAAAGATCTACGAGTCTCCCTTTGGAAAACCTCTACATTTTCTGTTTGACAGTCTGCCCTGTGCAGGTCTGTATCTGGTTCTCCCGTGCCTCTCTCCCCTCCAGCTGCATCAGTATTAAATAAAGACCATTTCATAAGTCAAAAGTTTATTGCGGTAACTTTAAGAACGTTAACATTATAAAATGTGCTAATTACTGAAGCACTAAACAGCTGAGGCTGATGGAAAGGCCATTAGTTTTGCATGTGACCATGACAAATACAAATGTTGACTTCAAAAGTCAGGATATCACCATTTATTACAGGATATGTTAGGACTATCAAAGTCTGTACCAAAAGTCATGGCTACCCATTCAAGAGCTCAAAATATCACTCAAAACAAAGAAATGGCACCCTCGCTGGAGAAAAGGTCCCAGAGTCTCTGCAGGATTCGTTGCCCATGCAAAAAGTCTGCTCGGCTAAAACCTGCAGCTGGTAGTTTAAATCATTCAGTGTGAAACCCACTCTCTCTTTAGGTTTGACGTGTCCAAGGATGATAACTGCAAGAGGCTAGCTTACATGGATTTCCTGTCTGCGTTTGACCGTAAAGCAGAGAAGAGGTGTGAGCTTCCCCCTGCTTCTCCTGACACTGTGCACCAGATCGAGTCCTTGGACAGTCTCAGTCCTGGTGTGGCTCTGGCCCGGTTTCGAGAACTAGTCACTGCCTCAGCACCTACTTTGTATAAGGTGAAGTTCGAACACACTTAATTTTTCTATGTCTCAATTTCTCCGCTGATCATTTTCCTGTGGCTTCAGGCGTTCATGGCCTTCGACCAGAGCGGGACGGGGACGGTCAAAGCTCTGGAATTCCGTCAGGTGCTGGAGAACTTGTGTGCCCGCCTGTCGGACAAACAGCACAGACACATGCTGACCCATCTGCAGCTGCACCCCCAGAACGCCACTGTTAACTGGAAGGACTTCCTCAAGAAGTTTCAATCACAGAGCCCACTGGTAAGAAATGCTATTCCCAAAGAAAAAAGCTGAAAGGGATAGTCCACCATTGTTTAGGCTTTTTCACTTTATTTCCAATGATGCGAACATGGTGAACGTGGACACCATTACGCGTGCTTAGCATGTTCACATTGTCACATTGTGACCATGTTAGCATGTTGAAGCTAGAACTGCTGTGCCCAAGTTAATTCAATTCAATTCAGTTTATTTTGTATAGCCCAATATCACAAATTACAAATTTGCCTCACAGGGCTTTACAATCTGTACACATACGACATCCCTGACCTTTGACCTCACATCGAATCAGGAAAAACTCCCCAAAAATAACCTTTGACAGGGAAAAAAGGGAAGAAACCTTCAGGAGAGCAACAGAGGAGGATCCCTCTCCCCAGATGGACAGAAGCAATAGATGTTATGTGTACAGAATGAACAGCATTACAAAGTTACATAAACACATAACATGAATATGAATATGTATGAATGGAACTCCAATCCATGAAACAGAAGGAGGTAGAGAGGAGGGGGGGCGGCGCATTAGCAGGGCCAACGCGGGAGGCCGGTTCACCAGCATCAGACACCTCCAGGTCCAATGGACCCTATGAGACGTGAAGTCACAAAGACTCCGTGAAGGAAGCAGAGTTAATAAGGTGCAATGGAGAGATGTAAATTCATCCATAAGGAGAGAGAGAAGAGGAGAGAGGTGCTCAGTGTATCCTAAAACATCCCCCAGCAGCCTATAAGCCTATAGCAGCATATCAAGGGGCTGGACCAGGGCAAACCTGATTCAGCCCTAACTATAAGCACTATTAAAGAGGAAAGTCTTAAGTCTACTCTTAAATGAGGTGACTGTGTCTGCCTCCCAGACTGAAAGTGGAAGCTGGTTCCATAAAAGAGGAGCTTGATAACTGAAGGCTCTTGCTCCCATCCTACTTTTTAGGACTCTAGGAACCACAAGTAGCCCCGCATTTAGTGAGCACAGCTCTCTAGTGGGGCAATATGGTACTACAAGCTCCTTAAGTTACAGTCTCAAAAAATGGTTGTAGACTCTGGTGTAAACACAAAGCACATTTTGACCACAGGAGGATTTGTGTTCATTGCCATTACTCGCACAAAATGCGACGCAGAGGATCGCCCGATGCCATGCTATGCTAACATTGTAGGTTTCTTTGGTTGATTAAATGAAATGGTGTCATGATATTTGAATGGATGTTATTTAAAGATTGGGACAACACATACCTTCTGGTTGGTGTGAAGGCACCGACTGCTTGTCTAATTTTCTGGAGGCAAATTGATTGCATGGTGGATTGGAGCATAGCAGTTACTGAGACCGGAGGGTTTGTTAGCCTGTCAAGGGGCGTGTATTATTGTTTTTGGTCAGAAGGACTGCCTTGCATTTTTAAGTTCAACATTATAATTGCAAAGTCTCTCTTTATAGATACCACAGTGAACATGAAGATTAATTTTTCGCCACCTGCGCTCATTTTTCTGACACTCTTTTCTCTATTCAGAGCTAGGCTAACCTTGACAAAATAAGTAAATGTATTAGCCGCAAAATGTTGAACTGTTCTTGTCAGACGACAGAGAGGTGCCTGAGTATGACCGGATCCCCTATCCCTACGAAAACTTCAGAGGTCACAAAGCATCTGCAGCAGATCCAGGAAACCGTCTCGGGTCACATGTATGAAATCACCCGAGACCTGATGGATCTGGACCCCTCCAACAGCACCACCATCTCCAAAGAGCAGTTCAGACAGCTTTGTGATCGCCACTGTCTGAAACTCACAAATGATCAGGTAAAGCCAGATGAATATACATATACTTATAGTAGATACCTGCTGTACTTAAAATATATACTTATATTCCAGTGCATTTAAATTCAAAGAGGAGAGATTCCAGAGAACAAGCACATTTCCAACAACTCTCCGGGTGCTTTCAAGCTTAAACAACACACGCTGGCATCAGTCCATGGTTACAAATGAGGAGAGGAGTCTGAGTTTCAGTGCATTTGCCAGTTCCATTCTTTCAGTCTGATATGTTTTCTTTAATTATTCTAATCAAAATCGAATTCATCTTTTCTGATAATTATTGACTGTGTGAGAAAGTTAGTCAACTGTAAAGCCAATTTACTTTGCTCCTCTTTGGGGTTCCAGTCCCCCCCAGTGCAGATGATTATTCTCTCCGCCGTCTGTCCATGGCTAATCTCACATAATTCATGATCCGTCAACCTAACACTTTTTTTGTGCTTAATTTACGACTGAATGCTTTACAATTAAAAAAACAAAACAATTATTGACTGTTTCATATAACTGTTGCAAAACAACTGCTTTTCTTTGCTATGGGGGCTCCACGTGCACTTTGCAACAATGCGTCTTTTCTGCATTGAGCAATTCCTGTTTAGTGTTTTTTTCTAGTCACCAAGAGAAAAATGTTCAACTTGGGGAAAATGCTGTGCATGTCACTGTCCCTTTTACCCAGCCGTCCTATTACAATTGAGAAGGGGCGGGACAAAAACCACAAAGACTAATCACTATTAGTCACCCAACACATCCTATATGCAGGCTACAAGTGCTGATCAACTACAACAATGTCGTAGGAATGAATGCATGCAGCCGTCTTCTCTCCGCCCATCTAGAGTACGACATTCGGTATCATAGCAACCAGGCACAACCAAAGCATCTCAGCTGAAAAAATGCCTCATTTAACTTCTTGGTCATTTATAAAGTAATAAAATACCCAGTGATAGCTTACCAACAAAGCTTATTGATAGAGCACTTAAAGCCCTACTCAGCTGCTTCAGTATCAAAACGCATTTCCGGCAATTGGCCAAACTAAATCAAGCCTTCTTCTATCCACTGTTGCAGGCCACATATGGTCTTTGTATATATAGAAAGGTTTGGTCTCGTTTTCAACCGGAGCATCTGCAGATTAATTCTATACCCAAAATGTTAGGACGTAAAGTTAACCACGATACGAGATAAATAAATCCCTGTTTTGGTTATCTTCTAGCTTCATCTTGAATGTATGGGAGCCCTGAGGGACAATTCAGTGAGATTCAACTTGTTTGGGAGAGGAGAGAGGGATCTGCTCCCTCTCTCCTGAGTTCACGGTTCTAGTTCTGTACGTGTCTTCTTTTGCTTCTCAGTTGGAGTGTGTGTGGAGTCAGATGCCTGTGAATGAACAGAGGAAGCTGCAGTACAGAGAATTCCTAAAGCGCTTTGGTGCACCGGGCCGGACGGCAGCAGGGCTTCACACCGACAGCTTCCCGTCGGCTTCCTCTGAGTCCAGAGCAACAACACGGAGTTGCCCAGAGGTCGCAGGTGGCTCTCTGCAACGCGCTCAGGTACAGCACATGACGAGATGGACCGGTGTCCTCCGTCAAACCTACTGTGTGTGTATATATAGAAATTATTATTGCTCTGAGAATTTTCTTTACATTTTTTTACTGAATGCTGCAGTATGATCTGTGATGCATGAAGAAAGCAGCTGCTCTGCAAAAGCTCAGCATGTCTCTACGAGGAGTCTGGAGGCTACAGAATGACTCTATATATTCACAGTGCACGGACATTTTGAGCACAGAAATTCTATTCGATTTATATCCAGCACACTGACCTCTGTCACCCCGTTTCACTTCTTCAGATGTCCTGCTCTTTGCACTTACAGACCCTCGGACACTTAGTCACGAGATCTCTCTCATTCGGGCTCTGAGCTCGGGCCACAGTTTACGCACACGGAGCGGAGAGACGTGTGTGTTGGATAATGAGTCAAACTGAATGAGAGAGCTTGTTATTGTGGATATATATAAATATATATACTTATGCCAAGACAATGTCGGACACCGTAGTTTTCTCTGGCCCTCTCCCCAATCTGATCAATGATGACATGTATAGCCGCATGTCGTCATTCAACCGCTGGTTGTCCAGGTGGTGCCCAGCAAACAATGTGGGCTACATAGATAACTGGCAGACTTTCTGGGGAAAGCCTGATCTGATGAGTCCAGACGGCATTCATCCCACTTGGGATGGAGCGCGTCTCATTTCTGCGAACATGGCCAAGTTGATTAACGGACTTAATCCATGACCCAGAGTTCAGATCAGGAAGCAGAAGCAGAGTTGTAGTCTTCCACCCTTCTCTGCACTTCCATTCGAGCAGTTACCCACCCTTAACCTTAACTCTATAGAGACTGTGTCTGTCCCACGGCCACTTAAATTAATTAAATCAAACGTAACCAGAAGAGGAGTCATACAAAATAACCTCATAAAGGTTAACATCACTACTGCAACAGTGTAACAAAAGAAGAGAATTAAATGTGGACTCCTAAATATTAGATCTCTGTCATCTAAAGCTGTATTAGTAAATGATTTAATATCAGACAATCACATTGATTTATTGTGTCTTACTGAAACCTGGCTAAGCCATGAAGAATATGTCAACCTAAATGAATCAACTCCTCCAAGTCATATTAATACTCACATTCCTCGAGGCACCGGCCGAGGAAGTGGAGTAGCAGCCATCTTTGACTCAAGCCTATTAATTAATCCTAAACCTAAACTAAACTACAACTCATTTGAAAGCCTTGTTCTTAGTCTTTCACATCCAACCTGGAAAACATTACAAACAATTCTATTTGTTATACTGTACCGGCCACCAGGTCCATATTCAGAATTTATATCTGAATTTTCAGAGTGTTTATCAAATTTAGTCCTTAAAAGTGATAAGGTCATTATTGTAGGAGATTTTAATATTCATGTGGATATTGACAATGATTGCCTTAGTACTGCATTTATCTCATTATTGGACTCGATTGGCTTCTGTCAGAGAGTACAGAAACCCACTCACTGCTTTGGCCACACCCTCAACCTTGTTCTTACATATGGCATTGACATTGAGCATTTGGAGGTCTTCCATCAGAACCCTCTTCTGTCAGACCATTACCTCATAACTTTTGAGTTTATACTCCCGGAGTGTACACCGTTAGTCAAAAGTTTCTACACCAGATGTCTAACTGACAGTGCTGTAGCTAAATTTAAAGAAGCGATTCCTTCTGCATTTAATTCAATACCACGTCTCAATGTGACAGAGGACTCCTGTGCTAATTTTAGTCCGTCCATCATATTGTCGATAGTGCTACAGGCTCACTGAGAATGACACTAGACTCGATAGCACCTCTGAAGAAAAAGACAGTGAGGCAAAGGAGGTTTGCTCCCTGGTATAACCCTCAGACCCGCGACCTAAAGCAAACTTCACGAAAGCTTGAAAGCATATGGCGTTCCACCAATCTGGAAGAATCACGCTTAGTTTGGCGAGACAGCCTTAAAACATATAAAAAGGCTCTCCGTAATGCCAGAGCAGCCTATTACTCATCAGTAATAGAGAAAAATAAGAACAACCCCAGGTTTCTCTTTAGCACTGTAGCCAGGCTGACAGAGAGTCACAGCTCTGTGGAGCCGTGTATTCCTATAGACCTCAGTAGTAATGACTTCATGAACTTCTTCAATGAAAAGATTTTAACTATTAGAGGCAAGATTGATGATCTCTTGCCCTTAACTACTACCGATCTGTCATCAAGAGGAGTGGCCTTGGAAACGGCTGTATGCCCTGGTGTATTTTTGGATAGCTTTTCTCCCATTAACCTAGACCAATTGTCTTCAACGGTTTCTACTTCTAAACCGTCTACCTGTCTCTTAGACCCCATCCCAACGAGGCTGCTTAAAGACGTGTTGCCTTTAATTGGCACCTCTCTGCTGGATATTGTTAATGTGTCTTTGCTAACAGGCCATGTACCACATTCCTTCAAAGTAGCTGTAATTAAACCTCTCCTGAAAAAGACCACTCTTAATCCAGAGGTGTTGGCTAACTACAGACCCATCTCTAACCTTCCCTTCCTCTCTAAGATCCTTAAGAAAGTAGTCGCAAATCAGTTGTGCGACTACAGGATTTAGAAAACACCACAGCACAGAGACAGCACTGGTGAAGATTACAAATGACCTCCTAATTGCATCAGATAAAGGACTCATCTCCATACTGGTATTATTAGACCTTAGTGCTGCGTTCGACAACATTGACCATGACATCCTATTACAGAGACTGGATCAGTCGATTGGCATTTCAGGTACCGCACTAAGTTGGTTTAAATCCTATTTATCAGATCGATCTCAATTTGTATTTGTAAACGATGAAGCCTTAATGACCACCAACGTTAATCACGGAGTTCCACAAGGTTCTGTGCTTGGACCAATTTTATTTACCTTATATATGCTTCCTTTGGGCAACATTATCAGGAAACACTCCATAAACTTTCATTGCTATGCAGACGATACTCAATTATATCTATCGATCAAACCAGAGGAGACCAACCAGCTCGCTAAAATTCAAGAATGTTTTAAAGACATAAAAACATGGATGACCTGCAACTTCCTGATGTTAAACTCAGACAAAACTGAAGTTATTTTACTGGGCCCTGAACACCTCAGAGATCAATTATCTGGTGATGTGGTTTCTGTAGATGGCATTTCCCTGGCATCCAACACCACTGTAAAGAATCTCGGCGTTATCTTTGACCGAGACTTGTCCTTTAACTCCCACGTTAAGCAAATCTCAAGGATTGCATTTTTTCATCTCTGTAACATTTCAAAAATCAGGCACATCTTGTCTCAAAAAGATGCAGAAAAGCTGGTTCACGCGTTTGTTACTTCCAGACTAGATTACTGCAACTCCTTATTATCAGGCTGCTCTAATAATTCTCTTAAATCCCTCCAGTTGATCCAGAATGCTGCAGCTCGTGTACTCACAAAAACTAAGAAAAGAGATCACATTACTCCTGTATTAGCTGCTCTGCACTGGCTCCCTGTAAAATCAAGAATCACATTTTAAATTCTTCTCCTCACCTACAAAGCCTTGATTGGTGATGCACCATCATATCTTAAGGAGCTTGTAGTACCATATTGCCCCACTAGAGAGCTGCGCTCACTAAATGCGGGGCTACTTGTGGTTCCTAGAGTCCTAAAAAGTAGGATGGGAGCCCGAGCCTTCAGTTATCAAGCTCCTCTTTTATGGAACCAGCTTCCACTTTCAGTCTGGGAGGCAGACACAGTCACCTCATTCAAGAATAGACTTAAGACTTTCCTGTTTGATAGTGCTTATAGTTAGGGCTGAATCAGGTTTGCCCTGGTCCAGCCCCTTGATATGCTGCTATAGGCTTATAGGCTGCTGGGGGATGTTTTAGGATACACTGAGCACCTCTCTCCTCTTCTCTCTCTCCTTATGGATGAATTTACATCTCTCCATTGCACCTTATTAACTCTGCTTCCTCCCCGGAGTCTTTGTGACTTCACGTCTCATAGGGTCCATTGGACCTGGAGGTGTCTGATGCTGGTGAACCGGCCTCCTGCGTTGGCCCTGCTGATGGCCCCCCCCCCCCCCCCCCCTCCTCTCTACCTCCTTCTGTTTCATGGATTGGAGGTCCATTCATACATTGTCATATTAATGTTATGTGTTTATGTAACTCTGTAACTCTGTTCATTCTGTACACATGACATCTATTGCATCTGTCCATCTGGGGAGAGGGATCCTCCTCTGTTGCTCTCCTGAAGGTTTCTTCCATTCCAGCCCTCTGAGGCAAATTTGTAATTTGTGATATTGGGCTATACAAAATAAACTGAATTGAATTGAAAATATATCATGTAGATGATAGCAAAGAGAATATGTTTGTGCTCACTCAAATAGATTATTCTTTACAATTTTCCAGACAAAATATAGCCAATGTTTTCTTCCCTGTTATGAATATCCCACTGCGTGCTCAGAATGGAGAACGAGGCAGGAGCAACAATGTGTTTAAAACAATCAATGAGCCTGTGTCACAGCAATCACACAGACAGCCTCTGTTTATGCTGCTAGTGTCTGTACATCAGCTGTTTGGGAGAATAAACAGACTACGAGACGCTCCAGCTGTCAAATAATGCAAATAACATGAGGGGGGAAATGTGCTTTGTCCGAAGGGAGTCGAGATCTGTTTTACTGTTGCCATCATACTGCTTCACAAACTTTGTGTTGAGAGTTTTCATTCTGGAGAAATTTGACAGAATGGCTTCCTCGTTGTTATTTCTTTGAAATAATAGTAATAATAGTTATTTTAATAAAACATATTATTATTATGATTTATCAATACCATAAGAATATTGATACTTGTATTATAATTGTATTTGATCTGTTACACAAGGTAAACGGATACATACACAGCAGATAAAAGAACATACCACTGCTTTAAAAAGAAAAAGTAAATAAAATAGAAAATGTAATTAAAAAAAAATACATTATATATATATATATATATATATATATATATATATATATATATATATATATATATATATATATACATATACATACACACAGAGTGATCCATACTCTCCCATAAAGTATTTGTTTGGTTATAGAAACAAAAATAAAACCAAAAACATCTGTTTACATCCATTAATTAACTTTCAATGTTATTTTTAATTACAGCCCAGAACCAGGAATCAAAGTACATTCACTGTTGTTGTCTTTTTGTTGCCGGCCACCATGTGTGAACAGTTTCCTCTCGACATAAAGCAAGGACCAGTTCCAGTTGAGCGGAGCGCTGCTTTACATGTTCAGTCTCAGCAGACATCAAAGCTGCTGTTTAACATTCTGTAGGCGCAGCATTAAGTTACATATGTAAATGATGTACCGTCTAGATTTCAAACCACAGTTTTCATCTTTGTAGGAGATTCCAAAACTCATCTTGTGTCGAGTATGTTCTGGAATCACGATGAAGTGAAATTATGACAGTGTTTTATTCAAACATGTTGCAAGTGGAAGTCCTTCATATCTGGTATGAACGCTCCCTGTGCAGACATGGTGTTAGAATCAGCTGCTTGGTGCAAAACTTAAGACAACACTTTTTTCAGTGTAGTTCAGTGCAGCCTTTCTCCTGAGCCCCCCCACTCTCACTCCCCCCCCAGTCTGCCCCCCAGGGCACCTGCAGGCATGCTGCCTCAGCGGGGAGGCCGGGAACAGGAAGCCTGCAGGGCAGCACGGAGAGGAGGCTGCGTGAGGCCGTGCAGCGCTGCTGGAAGGAGATCCAGAAGAACTGCACCGAGGAGGATCCTCAGCAGGAGGGACACATCAGCACCACCTCCTTCTTGGGTGAGCAGCCAACCACACACACACACACACATACAGATATATATATATATATATATATATATATATATATATATATATATATGACACTGAGCTATCCCCTCTACCTGCTACATGCTAACGACCGTGCCTTGCAGAGATCCTCCACTCTCTCAGCATCCGAATGACTCGTGAGCAGTTGGAGCGTCTGGCTGTGAAGTTTGACATCATCAATAATGGCCGTGTGTCATATCACAACTTTCTTCGTCACTTCCTGCTAACTCTGAAACCAGCGGAGACCAAGACGCCGTATGGGCGACGTAAACTCCCTCTTCCTATTGCACCGGTAACACTTTTATTTAATTTAATTTTCTATAGTTAGTCGGCATGAAGTCTGCATGCTCTTAAATAAATAATTGTGCACTGTACCAAATCCGTTTGATATTATAATATAACATAATAAAACCCCCATTTGACCTCTAGATTCATATCATCTGTATCAAAAGTACATTATGAAAAACATTTACACTTCCCTTAAAGGCCCTTTTAAGTGTGATAAGTTTCATAAACTGGCATCCCCAAAAGTTGATCTTATTTATGGCTTGTGAGTACCAGCGTGGTGCCCGTTGGGAGCGGACTGACCCATGAGCTACAGCCGACAGAGCCCTGAAGCCCCGCCTCCACCAAACCACTTGTTTGTTCAAAGTGTTTTGATATTGATGTCTGAAGTCCACACATCAATACACAAGTGTGAAGAAGATCAGCTGGACCAGATATGAAGAACACACTGACAGAGATTCTTTGCTTTCTAAGTAAACCATTAACCAGCCATTAGTTACACAGTAAAACACCTTTACAGGGGCTGACTTGTTAGAAAGCGGTACTAAACTAAATATGAACACTAAATGTGACACAGATTTAATTTCCTTCTCCTCCACTCTGTGTATACGGTGCATTACTGACAGCATTTAATTTCAGTAATTGAATTACTGAGAATCAAACGACTTTTTCGTGTAAGCTTTGGAAGAACTGCTTTTCCCTCATGCATCAGTCATTTCAGCTACACATAGTGGCACATTAGCACATTTCAAATGAACTCTCTAGTCCCTCTCCTTTGCTGCGTTTAACGTCTGATCTATTGTAGTTGTGTTGGCTGCAAGTCTATGCTGGAGTACAGTGAAGATGGTGGGTGGCTCTGGAATGTGGAGGGGGTGGTGGTGATGGGCGACGGCGGGGTTGCCAGATTGTGTAAACTCAGCGGGGACCTCCCACCCCCAGGCTCTCGACTCTCGCCTCCTAAGACAAGCAAACTGGGCAAGTTTTAGTGTGTGGCGGGGGCCTGTTTTCTTGGCATGGGGAGGTGTATGTGAAGCTTTGAACAATGACACACGGGTGGGCACGATCTAAAAGGACTCCCACTGAGCGACTAAGCCGAGCCCCCGAGCTTCAGTGGAGCGCGTGGGTGAGGGCCTAATCTGGCAACCCACGAGCTGCAACCTTTCCAAACCAACTTTGGAATCACAGACCTGCATTGTCTCGACCACAAACCGACCATCTGTGTGAAACTGGAGAGACCCCCTGCATCTTATCGGATTCGCTGGTGTGTCTGTGCGTGAGTTCACAGACTCAAAAAGCACTTTGTTCTCAGCTGGTGAAGAAGCAAAGCGGTACCGATCACGTGGGTGCTCTCACCTCCATGTGTTGTTTTCTTTCCCGTTTGTTCCTTTCCTTCTGTCCGGGGGTCTGATGGTGATCCCGTGTGCTTTCAGACGGGCCCGGGGGTCCTGAGCGAAGACTGCGTGGAGGTTATGCTGAGGATCCGCGAGGCGGTCCACTCCTCCTGGAACTCCGTCCGCCGCCGCTTCCTGACGTGTGACCCGGCCCGCGCCGGAAGTGTCCCCGCGCAGGACTTCAGGAAGGTAGGAATCATGGCTGCAGCTCCTCTTGTGTCCCTTCTATCAGCATGTCTGAAGGAGAGGGAAAACCCATGGAGCTCAAACACGCACGCTTGCAAAGACACGCACACACCTGTTCACTTGACAACCAATCAGTAATTTTAATTGTTCCATTAAGCTGAAGGTTGCAGCCAGACCACGCTGACGTTTCGGCCCAGGAGAACAGCAGCTGACATTCCTGTTTGATTGTGCCTGCCATTCACCTGCTGTACAATCCACTGCTAATCGATAGCAACAATTAGCAAGCTGGTTAGCGATGACACCTCCTAAACCCATCAACCTATCACACACACACACACACACACACACACACACACACACGCACACACACACGTGTATAACCTTTGCCGTTGTCTGCCGGCAGGTGCTGCAGCACTTCAGCGTCGACCTGTCGTCGGAGGAGTTCTTCCAGCTCAGCTCTTACCTCGATGCCGACGGCACAGGGAGGATGTGCTACAACAACTTCCTGTGGGCCTTTCTTCACTGAGGGTCTCGGGGGGGGGGGGGGGGGGGGGGGGGGCCGCAGTTTTAGTGTTTGGTTATAATTGTGTAGTTATTTTATTAAACTGAAAACAAGTTGTATGGTAATATGTGTTACAAAGCAAAATATAGATAGCGAGCGCTTCAAATTGTCTTCCTCTGAAAACTTCTCTATAACATTTAGAGCTGGGTTAAAAAAAAAACTATTTTCAATTTGATCTTAATTTGATTGATTCCATTTAGATTAATAAAATCCACGGATTGATCTTTTAATGTATGCCTTCCCCGTAGATGTGTGAACTTTAAAGCCATGGCGGCAGCTTCTCCACTGACTCTGGCTGCCATCTTGAAAACAGAAAGTTAAGCACCGCCCACAGTCGAGAGCAAACTTTCTCATTTGACAGTGGAATAGTACACTATAATATGTTTCTGAGAACATTTGGGGTGAGAAGTAGACGATGCAGTAACAGAATATTGATTTAAATTTGATCAGCGCCACCAAGTTTGACAGTTTGACTCAGACAGTGATTGACAGCTGCATTAGAGGCTCCTCGGCTCTGATTGGCTGTTTCTCTTCGGCACGGTGGAATCTTCATCCATCTTGATCCATTAGGAGCTCTAAGAGGAGGAAGAGGAATTTTTTTTTTTTTTTTTTTTTTACAGATTATCTCTCTCTGGGTAATAATCAGTCAGTTTGAGCAAATATGATATTTATAATTTCTATTAAAGTTACCAACTGCAGAATGTAATGGGAATGTTATATTCTTAGTTGTATTTTATCTTTCTATTTTTGAAGTGGCTTACAAACCTCTATATGCAAATCATCTCAGCGAAGACCTTCTGATGTTTGATTGCCACATTGACCAAATTATTTTGTTCTTATCACAACCTGAAATGATATGTTCCTTTGTAGTCCCCTCTGTCCCTCTGGGTATAAATGCCTATGTGAATTATCACTCTTCAGTGCATCCTTTGGCAGACTCACAGGGACTCTGTGTGACGGTGCCTCTTCTTGCAAGAATAAAGGATTAGACAAGTTCTGCTTTTTCGATATTCGTCAATTCAGCTTAAAAAGACTCAACATCAGGAATTAAAAATGTGCCACCACAAGCTTTAGAAAGGCCCTGTGTCATACTCCTTTTAATACAGTGGTAATATTATGCCTACATGGTGCATATTCTTTAATAATACAACTGTGTGCACAATGCTCCCACATTCTCAAACTAATACGGGAAGCGTTGGGGCCTCTCCGTGGGTTTTTCTGGCCCTCACAGCAAGACTTTAGAATTTAAAATGTGTTCTTCCACTGATTCGACAAATAGATCCATCAAGGGACTGAAGACTGAAAAACATGTAGAGGATGAACAAGGAGAGACTGATGAAGGGTGTAAGTGTGTTCTCCACCCCCCTGTCTCCTGCCTGACTCGTTGACACTGATTTGTGTTCCAAAGCCAATCAAATAAAGTGCTTTTTTTTTTAACGACGCATCCAGCGGGAAGGCCCGGGCGCATCTTTTGTTCACACGGGAAGTGTGAAGTGAGACGGATGACAAGGAGACGGAGGGGACGTCTGTCATTCTTTCAAATGGAGGCAGGATGTTACGGTGGCTCTCGGAGAAGGAGAGGAAACACGGAGAGAGCTGGGAGTCATTATCTGAGGGCTGAGAGAGGCACGAGCAGATGGAAACGGAAAAGGGGATGATCAGAACTGAGAGAAAGAGCTCAGCATCGTTGGTTGGAGAAAAGAAACGAGGGAGGGAGGGAGCTGGAGGAAGACAGGAATATATGAAAGCTAGTTGTATTAATGGCAAAGTAAAAAAGCCATCCGCGAATAAATTACCCGGTCTCCCCCTGGGATTACTAATGTAATTATTTGAACGAGGGTTCTCATTAGAATGTGCAGAGGTGTGGAAGACCTGCGGAGCCAAATGGGAGACAGAGACGGAGCGGCAAGGGTTTATCCTGGAAATTAACTCGCTGCTCTGGGCTCTATAATTGATACGAGACACAGATACCTTTGATTTGGAACAAAAGGGAAGAATAAAGTTTCCTCGCCACCTCTAATTTTTGTTCTCTCTCTGGAAGGAGCAATAAAGGATGGCGGAGAGACAAAGGAGGAATAAGGGAAGCATGATCCAGCGGCCACAGATAAGGTTTTATTCAATCGGTGAATAATCTCTCACAACCAGCAGAATCCATGCGGTTTTTAAGAAAGAGAGGTACTTTACATTTCAGTTGTCTCCAGGAGCAACACAGTTACATTTTTTATTTTTTTTTGCAGTTGTTGGGTTTTCATCTTCCTGTTTTACAGTATAAAAAAAAAAGTCCCAAACAACGATGTCAAAATACAATATGAACACTTTCCTTCCAAAATGCTATAAGTCCATTAAAAAAAAGACCTGAAGATCATAACCGTCTGGTACCGTTGACGTATCCAGCCAGTAGAAATGTTCCCAAACACAAAAAACAATGCTTTATTAAAAAAGTACCACCACATTCTGCTTTCAAGTTTTAGCTGTCAATCATTCAGCTAAAATGCCCCCCCCCCTCCCCCCTTTTCTCCAAACAGTACAGATCTCATTTTGGAACAAAACTCTTCATATGCAGATTGTCTGAGTCACAAGTCATTAACTCCTTTAAGCATGCCTCAAGAAAGAAATCAAGAAATAGTACAGCACACTTTTTCTTCTTCTTTCTTTTTCCTCTTGGAAAAAGAAAACAGGAAACACACATAACACGGCTACTGAAGCAGAGGAGTATCAAAGTGAAGCGTCTGAATGAGGACTGCAAGTGGAGAGTCGACTCCGTGAAACTGAGAGATGAAAGTTCCTCCCATATTTTGGTTTTTAACAGTTCCCTTTTATTCCTTTCTTGGAACATTTTCCCTTCGTAGACGTTAATTAAGTTTGTGTTTTAAACGAAGAGGCTGAGCACTCCCTCTCCTTTAAAACTCTCTTATTATTAGCATTAAATACACTCACACATCCACACCTTACGTTGGGCGTGTGCACCACCCTACATTCAGACTATTATTAATCCTGATCTTAAATCTCCCCTCTGAGCCTAAAATGTTGGATCGTAATGATAGATTAATTCTTCTGGTCCAACACCACCAGGTAGTGAAGTGGGACTTTCTACTGAGAAAATGGTGCAAATGTTTGTTTCTCATAAATACTTAAAGTGTTGAGCAGAGATAGTTTTTACCTGTGCGACACTATAATATACCTTTAAACACCCTCTGCCTTGTTTTTAGTGTGAAAGCTCTTCAGGAAGTACCTAAGCCCAACAGCAAAGAAGTAGTTCTGGACAATAATGATACATTTCACGATATATATTAAGTAATGCTCAAGTTACAGTTTTAGGAGTATTGTCATCAGGAGAGAACCTTAAATAAATCAGAAGGTTAATTATGGTTCACAATATGCAATTATTTATGATCAGAACGGGTCGTTGGAGGTTGACATGTGACACGTGTTGTTGGCCATCTCACTGCTAATTGCTACTTTTTTGCTACAGGTAATGATTGAAAAGTAGCAGATCCGTGAATTTGATCCCCTCTACAATTTAATATTACACCCTTCCACCAAGTTTGGTGAATATCAGTTTTTCAGTTTTATCATTATGATCGCGTGGGTCAGATAATATATCAATTGTCCGACTGTAGGTGGTACAGTAGACTAGATGTTTCATTGTTCATTCGAAGTTTCAAAATTTCAATTGATATCGTTTTGGATCGTTGTTTCATCTCAAGTGACGATGTCATCAGCCCTCAACTGTCAGACCAGCATCTGTAGACCAGGACATCCACATTGTTGAGTTTTATTAAGCTGCAATTTCAGGGCCTTCTCAACCTGCTCCACGTTATGTGCACCTCCCACCATAATACACACACACACACACACACACACACACACACACACACACACACACACACACACACACACACACACACACACACACACACACACACACACACACACACACACACACACACACACACACACACACACACACCCACACACACACACACACACACACACACACACACACACACACACACACACACACACTGGCTTTAATGGGGAGTGCCCCGTCTTTCCTTCTTCTTCTATTTGGAAACATTCGGACATCATAATGTCATACATAATATCGGAGTACAAGACCACGTCAAAGTGTGACGTGGTCTTGTTATGCACATTCAGACTGAACAACCGTATTCCGGAAATACAGCAGAGCAGAAAAAAAAGAAAATATTAGTTTTCTCTTTAAAACACAGACACATGGCAAAGAGACAAGAAAGAGTTAATAATCACCAAAATGGGGCCGAGCAGCTTCACATAGAAGAAAATATCAATCATAAGCATTTACATTACTAAGAAATAGACCAAAGGAAACGTAACAACCACAAATATTACGTTGCAACAACTTGGAAATCTTTGAGAAAAACATATTTTTTTTGTCTTTACATTGAACAGAACATTGACATCAAACCAGTTACAGTACATGTAGTTACAGCTTTACTCCTCTGGAATAGGGTGAAAAGGCCCTGAACACAACCACCAGTTTCACTGTCCAGGAGTAGCGCTAGCATGTAGCACCTGTCCTCTCAGTCTCAGCCAACAAGCCGGGCTAGTCCTTCGCAGCTGGGTGGTGGAGAGGAAGGGAACACATAAGAAGGGGAGAAGAGGGGAAAGCTACTTGGAACGAGGAGTGGAGAGGAGAGGAAGGGGAAGTGCCGCGTGTGGTTTCCTCTGCGTCCTCCTCTTGGCTCGGTCAAGAGGCTCACGAGGGCTTTAATGAGGCCCAGGGGGAGCGGTGTCAACATGGCCGACACCCCAACTCTCACACCGCCCCTGGCTGAGACCTCCTGCTGCCCTCACACACTCGCTTTGATCGCACACGCTGGCAACAAAAAATACATAAAGAGTCCATCATTCTCTGGGCCCGAGGAAGGGAGAGAAACAGGAGGAAGATGAAGGGAAGGGGGATACAAGTTCTGTTAAATCCCGTTGAAGGGGAGGGGGGGGGGGGGGGGGGGGGGGGGGGGGGCAAATGTAACGTCGCTGCTGTTGAGTCGTGGCTCGGCCCAAAACTCTCACAGGTCCGAGGCGCTGGCTTGTTTCACTTCAGTTCATTTAGTGAAGAACAACCGGCACGTCGGTACGCTGTCACTCCCACGTCAGACTGTCCGTGCAGTAAAAGAGGGCGGAGTCCCGTCCGCGTTCACAAGCGTCTCTCCGTCTGCTTTGAGACTCGGATGAAGAAACGATGGAACATGAAATAACAATAACAGCAAAAAGGAAGCGTCCCTTCCTTTAGTCTGCTCCGTCTCCAGGTATGTATGTATGTACGCACACACACGCACACGAACACGCACACACACGCGCACACGCGCACACACACACACACACACACACACACACACACACACACACACACACACACACACACACACACACACCTGCCTTGTATTTACAGATTCTGCTCCACCAAACCCTCACCTCCCTCTCCGGGCTCCTTTCTCCTGATTGGTGGCAGGCGTTTTGGGCCCTGCCTCCTCTAGTCATGTGGTCCTCCCGGGGTTCGGGAGGTCAAAGACGATGGGCGCGTTCATGGGCAGGAAGTTGACGGTGCAGGCGGAGGCGTTGACGAAGGTCGTGGTGCCGTCGGTCATCATGCCGTAACCTGGGCATCAGGGAAAAAGAGAGAAGAGAGAAAAAATGTTGTATAGGATTTTGATGAAGTAACATGAGTTTGATTTATTCTTCAAACTTTTATTCTTGACAATTTGTGTTTATTATCAAAATGGAGACTATTTTCAACATGTTTTACAAAGCAGCTATTTGTATAATAATAATAATACTTTGAATTTATATAGCGCTTTTTGATGTATACATTTGGATTATGTCCTTCTTTATTTAATACCTCTAAATTGAAGGAACTCAAATTAATATTTTTCAGCAGTGCATTTTTTCTTTTACTACAGTGCAAAATTTCAATGTGACCCATTATGGAATATGCACTGACATGACTAAAGAATCAATCTCGGTGGAGCCCTGGACGGACAAATACATGGAGTTCATCTTTTGGAAGACCAAACGACGAACCCCGGAGCTATCAGCGCTGAGCATCTTCACGATTTCCAAAATGGCGAGAATCCAGTTAGAGCAAATGTATGCATGAGAGTGACACGAACACCACTCCAGTTAAAAGAGATCTGCTTCAAAGGCACTTTGGATCGACGTCGCTTCCAAATGGCAGATGTAAAAGCGTTACCATTTTGTGGAGCATACGTTAACTACCGTCTCTCAGAAAGTACCACAATTCAGCTTTCCACGACGAGTGCTTTTCTTTTAAGTGTAGGTGTCACGTTCACCATCTCTTGGAACCGAGCAGATGTCCATGTTGGTGCTTTCAGATTTGGAATACATGAATACAAAACCCGCTATGGGTAATGTCTGTCTTTCCCAGTTTCCCCTCGGAGTCCTCACATTAATGAAGAGAGCTGCTTTCAGCCTCTTTCTCCTTATATGAAGAGTGGTCTAGTTTCTAATCTGGTTCTCTCTCTGATGTGGGACCGCAGCACGGGCTTAGCACTGACCTGATAACCCCGAAAAAGTAGTCCTTCCACCCAGGGAGACGGCCTCTGTGCCCTGGGTGGCCTGGATGTAATGCTCAGAGGGATGTGGCTGCTCAGCTATTCTTTCATACACACGTTAAGCATTTTCTTCAAGAAAACTATTCAACATTATCTCCATACTATCCAAGTTTGGCCGGAATTGAATTATCTCATTTAGTTTATTTAACTTAAAAAATATTAAATTGAAGGAAAATAATAAGCTTAATGTGAGAATGATTCAGGCGCATGGAGGAGCAGGTGGAAAAATGTACAGTAAGAAAAGTAACTGCCGCCTTCAGAATTTGGTAAAGTGGATTTCCCTCTTCTTCAGTTTGATGCTAAATATGTATTGCATCCGACGAATTCAGGTCATAAGGATTTATGTGAGCCATAAGATGTGTAAACTGTATTTGGTGAATAAAAAGGGGGGTGGTTTATATTTAGTATACACCCCTGAATGAAAAAAATCTCAGTGAAAATATGCTTGCATGTATGTGGGGATGTAATTTAAATCACATACATTAGCCAAGATGGTAATTATATCTGCCAGGTGTCAGCCTGAGGGGAGATTATGTGCTCAGCCGTATGCGGCGTGTGCATGTGTGTGTCGCCGTCTGTCCACGGCTAATCTCGCATACTACCAGACCAGCAGCATAATATTTTCACTCACATATAACTACGCTGTAGGACCTCTCAGGGTTGCAGTGATAAACCATTTTTGAAAAACCTTTGTCATTGATTGTTTTCTTACGCCGTCGACTGCCTCGTAACCGGCCGGTCGGGGCCGCAAGTCATCAACAACCGCTTCACTTCCTGTGCAGATGTGCACGCCGAGGCACGCCTTGAGGTTGTGTAGTGGCGTGACCAACTGCAGAAAAGCCTGTGAGAGAGTCTGTGGGTCTCTGGTTGTAAAATGTAGATTCAGTGCCTTTTTTATTGGGTATCAGCCTCCAACCATCAACTACGTACTGTTGAAAACTAAAAACGCTTCAGGTTGTGGTGACGCCTGTGACATTACGCTCACATCATTTAAGCTTTACAAGCAGTGAAGTCAGTGACTTGCAGATTTATTTTAAAGCCCTGGATTTAACATCCCTAATTTCCTCGTTGAAGAGTTGTTTCTGTTTTTTGGGGAGTTTTTCCTGATCCGATGTGAGGTCCTGGGACAGGGATGTCGTATGTGTACAGATTGTAAAGCCCTCTGAGGGGAATTTACAAAATAAACTGAACTGAATTGAATTGAACATACAAGCCTGTCCACCTGCTTTGTGGAGGTAGTTGGGAGTTGAGTGTTTTACAAGCTCGTTCACGTACCTTCATGAATGTGTCCAAACACATGTAACTTGGGCTGGACTCTCCTCTGGACGGTGTTCAGCAGCTCCATGCACCCCACACGCTGCATCTTCTTTGGGACCCAGTCCAGAAAACCTGGACGCACAAATCAAACACACCTTTCACTGAACATGCTGCGTTTCACAGAGCCTGCAAATATGCCATATGAAGAGCTGTGCCCAAAATCAGATAAAGAGGTGGTGTAATCTTTGGTAGGCGAAAGAAAAATAAACCTATTCTAATATTTGTATGCTTTGTGGTATTCTATGTTTATCTCCATAGTGTGGAGATGGACAACGAGATACAATGCAATGTGGTCAGTCGAGCCTACTGGGGTGGAGAGGAGAGAGCCTGAAGAGCAGAACAATGCCACGTTTCACATTACATTGTGGGAAACATGCTGTATAATTACCACTCAACTCAACCATTCAAACTTAAAAGACAACTGTCACCTATTTCAAATGTTAAAAGCTGATTGAATGGGCAAGTGGACCACTACTATTAGAGTACTTCAGACAGGTCAAATTGCAAGCCCCCCCTCATAGTTTCCATGGATCATGGCTGTGTCTGGAGTCGGTCTGGCCTCCTGGGCCCTGCCTCCTGTGTCCTGCCTCGCCCTGCCTCCTGGGCTCTGCCTCCTGCCTCGCCCTGCCTTCTGGGCCCTGCCTCCTAGGCCCTGCCTTATATGTCCTGCCTCGCCCTGCCTCCTGGGCCCTGGCTCCTGCCTCGCCCTGCCTCCTGGGCCCTGCCTACTGCCTCGCCCTGCCTTCTGGGCCCTGCCTCATGTGTCCTGCCTCGCCCTGCCTCCTGGGCCCTGCCTCCTGCCTCACCCTGCCTCCTGGGCCCTGCCTCCTGTGTCCTGCCTCGCCCTGCCTCCTGGGCCCTGCCTCCTGCCATGGCCCTGCTGATGTCCCTTCTCTCTATCTCCTTCTGTTTACATGGATCGTGGTTATCTGGATCTTGGTCCTGCCTGACACCTCCTGCTATTATCATTATTATTATTATTAGTTGCATTGCTAATAGTATTGTCAATACAATTACTGCTTCTATTATGATTATTATTATATTACATCCACTGTTGCTGCTATTTTTGGTTGTTGTAACTTTTTCCTCTTGCCTACTATATGACTCATTTCTGTCTTATTCATTAATTTAGTTGTAACTCTGTAACTCATTCTGTACACATGACATCTATTGCTTCTGTCCATCCGGGGAGAGGGATCCTCCTCTGTTGCTCTCCTGAAGGTTTCTTCACTTTTCCTGATCTGATGAAAGATCCCGGGACCGAGGATGTCGTATGTGTACAGATTGTAAGGCCCACCGAGGCATTTATAAATATATATACATTTAGGAAATATAAGTCATATTTGAATGTTTTAAAATAGACTTGTTTTATCCATATTTTTCCATAAAGTGAAACGAGTCATACAGTAATGGTCCGACTCGGATCATTTCAGTAATGTGGGCAGCAGTGTCACAATGCTGTTGACTTGTCTTGCAGTGTTTACACGGCTGAATGTGTCTTCACAACGGTTCTAAATGTCATCTCCCTTCAAAAAACCATACATCACATTTTAAAACGAAGCTGTAAATTTCAGACTCCTTGTCTAATGGCAAACTGCACATTGCAGCGCCAACAAAAAAAAGACTTCGAAAGCAGCCATAGAAAATAAAGATCAATCACAGCCACACACAGATGCAGACTTCACCGTGTGTGACAAGGATGAAACATGGAGTGTATATGATTTAGTGGCTGCTCCGCGAGGAGGGATGCGGCTGATGCTGAGTCAATAAAAGCATCAAGTCGGAGAAATAAAGTGACTGAGGAGCTCGTGCCTCCATCTTCTCTGCCTTCTGTCGCTCTGCCCAGACAGGAATAAGAAAGTAAACACAAAGGGAAAAGGAAAAAAATACAGTGAAGTGAACAAAAGAGAAAATGATCAAATGAGAACAGGAGAAGGACTTTGGTTTGATCAATTTGTTGTCAATAAAATGTAAGAAAACTGTACCAAAAAACCCTGAAAATACCCATTGTGAATTATAGATTAACATTTAAAAAATGGATTATGAGATTACCATAAACAGAGCAGATTTCATAGAAATATGGCCAGAATATATCAAAATATCTGGATCTTTGGACCAAAATGATGGACGGACAGAGGATCAGATTTAAAGATGATGACATTGCAACCCTGTGAACCCAGAGACTGTGGTGTGGTGAGAAGTGACCTCCTACCTATTGTCTACAAGATGCATGTAAAGTGCTTCCCAAAGTATTGTGGGATAGCAGGCGGACTAGACCTGACCGACTCGAGAAACAAGAGGGACGTTTAGACCTTTGAGTATATCATAGCAAAATATGCCTAGAAGCTTTAATAAAATGTAAGAATAAATCAAGTCTCAAGTCTTTAAGGGCGAGTCTAAGTCACAGATTAAGGACAAGTCAAGTCTCAAGTCTTTAAGGGTGAGTCTAAGTCACATCTTAAGGACAAGTCAAGTCTCAAGTCTTTAAGGGCGAGTCTAAGCCACATCTTAAGGACAAGTCAAGTCTCAAGTATTTAAGGGCGAGTCTAAGCCACATCTTAAGGACAAGTCAAGTCTCAAGTCTTTAAGGGCGAGTCTAAGTCACATCTTAAGGACAAGTCAAGTCTCAAGTCTTTAAGGGCGAGTCTAAGTCACAGATTAAGGACAAGTCAAGTCTCAAGTCTTTAAGGGCGAGTCTAAATCACAGATTAAGGACAAGTCAAGTCTCAAGTCTTTAAGGGTGAGTCTAAGTCACAGATTAAGGACAAGTCAAGTCTCAAGTCTTTAAGGGCGAGTCTAAGTCACATCTTAAGGACAAGTCAAGTCTCAAGTCTTTAAGGGCGAGTCTAAGTCACAGATTAAGGACAAGTCAAGTCTCAAGTCTTTAAGGGCGAGTCTAAATCACAGATTAAGGACAAGTCAAGTCTCAAGTCTTTAAGGGCGAGTCTAAGTCACATCTTAAGGACAAGTCAAGTCTCAAGTCTTTAAGGGCGAGTCTAAGTCACAGATTAAGGACAAGTCAAGTCTCAAGTCTTTAAGGGCGAGTCTAAGCCACATCTTAAGGACAAGTCAAGTCTCAAGTCTTTAAGGGCGAGTCTAAGCCACATCTTAAGGACAAGTCAAGTCAAATCCCTAGTTTTCATAGACGAAGCCACGTTTGACTTAATTACGCAAAAGCAAAATGGCCAAAATCTCAAGGAAAACATATTTTTCCTCTGAAAACAGGTCTTCGAACACCGAGCTGCAAGTAGTCAGTGAGAGCATCTCTATTTGAGTGTAAGATGCATACTTCACGCTCCTCAGTCCTAAAGTAGACGAGTCCAAGACGAGTAGTACAGAAATATATAGAGAAAAGACTTTTTGGAGGTGATTGTTTATACATTTTACCACCAAACATTGTGCAACAGATCTCACTCAGGACACAAATAATGGACCATGTCATCCTCAACACAGACTATAAACACGTCCATGTTCTCAGCTGGCAGTGAATCAGTCATGATGGTAAAGTAATACAGTCTGACTTCTTTCTCCTCAACATGACTCTACTTGTAAAAATCTAATATCAGTTAAGGTAAAAACACATGAAAAAAGCCCCCTTAATACAGCCCGTGTGTTGTTTACAAGGCCTGTGAGATGGTGGACGTGAAGTGAGAAGTTACGAGGGCTTATTGTGTCTCGGGGTATTTTGCTCTAATGTGCCTCTTGTTTCAAAGCAGCTGCTGCTTTGGGCACTCTGCCTGTTTTCCTCTTTTCGTCTTACTTTCTCTCTGCTGTTAACTTCTTCCTCACAGCCAGATAAAGAGGCCATATTTTTCCTCTCGAGCTGCCGATCTGCCGTTTTATCGCGCCTCCTAAAAGACGGGAGCGTTTTGCTGCAGTGCGAAACGACGTCTTGCTCACACTCCTTTTTTTCCCGTCACCTTCTTGGCCATCGTTTGTTTCGCACCCTCCTTAAAAAATATTTTAAAAAAGGATGTCTTTTCTTGACCTCTGGCGCTTTAAAGAATCCACTTCATCAACAAAACTTTTGTCCTCCATCCCCTTTTCTCCTTTTATCTTTCTCATGCCATTCCCTCCGATGTCGCTCTGGGTCTATATATGTGTGTGTGTGTGTGTGTGTGTGTGTGTGTGTGTGTGTGTGTGTGTGTGTGTGTGTGTGTGTGTGTGTGTGTGTGTGTGTGTGTGTCATGCATTAGTAGCCGGCTGTAGCTGCTCCATATGCCGGTGGCTTACGAGCCGATAGCTGGAGACACTTCGCTACGCCGAATGGAAAATAAACGTCTGTGTTCGCGGCCGAGACGCAGACGTAAAAATCAATCACACACACACGTCGGAGCACCACAGCTGCAGCGGGAGATGAGGTGTGAAAGTGTGTGAGGGAGAGTGAGAGAGAGGGAGAAGAGTGTGTGTGTGTGTGTGTGTGAGACGGCGAAGCGCGTACAGGATGTCAGTTACCTTGTGAGCTGGCATCTGTGCCGTGTGTGTGTGTGTGTGTGTGTGTGTGTGTGTGTGTGTGTGTGTGTGTGTGTGAGGATGAAACAGTGCGTAAAAGCTGAAAGGCGGTCACAGAGAAGGCCAATAAAGTGTGTTTTGACGCAGATCAGGACGAGATGACCTGATGCGTGAGTCACCGCTTTGATTACCTTCCCCCGTTACTCATCCAAATAAAGCATCTACAGAGAGTGTGTGTGTGTGTGTGTGTAAAAGCTGTAGATAGATGTCGGATAAAACAGCTTAACGGGAAGCTTTGTTTCATTGTCTCCAGGTGAGGTGGTGCTGTGATCTGTAGCTTTAGTTTCCATCTTTATCTTTTGGACCTATTTTCATCCATCAAGTCAATTAGAAAACTCCCCTGTTTAAGTCTAGGAGGAGTCTTTTTGTTCCATGTTACTGTATCATATCTACTAGAACAATATTAAACGATGGTATGATGAAACATGATGCACCAGTAATACATTTAAATGTGACTACTTTGAGGACAATAAATGAATGAATACATAAATGAACTGCAGCATTCGTTCACAGGTGTGAAGCATTCTGTCCAAACACATGCAGCGTAGTGATCCAACAGATGGACTTTTGGTTATTTGTTCAGGTGCTTGCAAGGTGCACCTTTTTCTTATTGCATATGCATAATGCAATAATGCAAGTAATCTTATTAGGCATAGACATGTTAACAAAGGTTGATGATATGTTCCCCTGGATGAGGACCCAGGACAGTCCGGACCAGACAGAAACTGATGCTGCCTTCTAGAATTTACCCGTTTGATATTTGCAGCACATTTTTCTGGCATTTTCAACGTTTTCCTAAATATCTTTTGCGCAAAGAAGATAATTATCATAGACTGTTGACCATACCCTGCTATTATGTTAATCAAATGCATGCAAATAGAGTTAACATTGGATATCAATGGAACTCCCACTTTGAGTGGCCTTGCATCATTTTTTCTCTAGTAGGTTGGACATTTTTCCGGGTTGTCTGTAACGCAGCTAGATGGCAGCTCCAGGAATGTTTTCGTAATGAAAATAACCTTTAAAATTAAATATAAGTTTGTATATAACTGGAAACAGATGATCCGATGAGTATTATTGAAGAACACAATGTCTGTTAACAACTCAAACAACATTTGGACTTGAACTAATATCATCTTGCTTTCCACTTGATAAGACATGTATACTTTTGTATTAACATGTTACATCAACACCATCTCCACCTCTCGCTCAACCAGTGGCTGGTGTACATGTTATGCATCTTTGATTTGTATTAAAATTGCGATAAAATAATCTAATCTAATGATATTTTTGAATGATTTTTTTCCTGGTTTAAACTAAAGTAAATGAACACTACATTATAATTTCTTTTCACAGTTCAGTCATCTGTACATATACAGGAGCACCTTTAGATGTATGATGGAGCGTGTGTGTGTGTGTGTGTGTGTGATGTAATGTGTGTCTCACCCAGTGGGGGGCAGTGTGTGACCAGGATGTCTGTGTTGTCGGGGATCTGGTTCCACTTGTCCAGCAGAGCCTGACCCCGCGGCAGGTTGAAGCCCCAGCCGTAGTACCAGGGCTGCCTGCAGACACACACACACACACACGCACACACACACACACACGCACACACACACACACACACACGCACACACACACGTACAGGAAATAAGAGGAGCAGATGGGTTAGCTGGTAGTTTGTCATGTGAGATGTTTGAATCTTTTCTATCACCTGTCACACTTTCTGTCCTTACAGTGATATGATGATGATTATAATAATGACTAATTAATGATTAATGAATTAACTATAATGATGAAACGTTAGAAAGAGTTAGAATCATATAATGTGGAAGCATTTAAATCCCAGTTAAACACCATTTTTAAACTTCCTTCTCATGCAAATTTTTATCTACATAAAAATGTGTGTCTTTTGCATCACTACACACAAAGTGTACACACAAACAGCTTCTTTCCCACTGATGTGCTAGAACACTGTTATCTGGAGCCGTATGTAGCATGCTGTAAATAGAGATATTACTGTAATGTGTAAAGTCTCAATACTAATAATCTCAGAACAGTATCAGACACAATGACTTCAAGTCATAAACATGGTTACTATATTGTATGTAAACTAAAAGCAGTACATTGTTATTACAGTCCTCTCACACTCAGAGCTGTTCACTGGCCTTCACCCTAATCGCCAGAGAGAATGATGCGTTCAAGGTTTTATGGAGTGGAGAACATATTTCTGAGAGAAAAATAAAAGATGTAGTCTACATTGAAAACCATATTTCCATGTCTATCACACATGTATGGCTGGATCGCATAAATAAATGACAGACTTCTCCATGTAGAACGCGGATGTACGTCTCTGTGTAACTGCAGTTGACCTAATCCTGCTTTCTAAGTCACTTACAGGTGTTTCCACAGGTGCATTCTGGGTGCAGGTGATCGACAACTGGTATTTCAATACTAGTGTTTAGCAAACGTGTCTAATGGAGATAACGTACGTGTTTATTTATTTATGTGTAAAGCCGACAATGTGCGTATGCTTCAGCATACCTGCTCGATAGATATGATACACGAGTTAATGCTTTCCATAAATGTGTCACAGGATCTGTTTTTTGTGTCGTGACAATTACATAAAAAAATATATATATATAAATATATACCACTGAACAATCAAACACACAGCAAAGCAAGATGGTGAAAAGATTATGTTTGTGAATATTTCCTGTTAAACCTGAATTTTTGCTGACATTGTTGATAGGACTGTACGGTCGGGATGCTTATTGACAGTAATGTAATCATTTTGTTAATGCAGTTTTCCCACATTTTGCATATGCATCATGTTGGCAATGGGCCTCTTTTTTAGCCGCGTAAGTTTTCTTCTGTCTCCTGGAAAAAGTCGCTATCAAATCCGACCTTTTTTTCCTTCTTTTTGTTGCTTCTGTTAACAGAAGTTAACCTGATTGTGCTTTTGGAACTGAAACCTCCTGAAGTTGTGGCCCGGAGTGGTTTGTGTTTGAAAAACATGAGGAGAAATCGTCACAGAGCGAAGATCATAACTCCAGCTTGACCTTTGGCTTCTCACGCAAACAGCTGTCAGCCGTCCTCCTTTTAGTGTCTCAACATGAGGTTTGACCTTCAAGATGAAGAGCAGTCGTCTCGTGGAGGAATCAAACAGCATCCCCAGCAAGGGGGCGGGGCAGGGGGAACAGAGAGCTACATTAAACGCCTCCTTGATCACAGTCGGCGACGGGAGAAAAAAAGGAAACAAGAAGAGAAGAAGCAGAAGGAAAAGCAGAAGAAGAAGAAGAAGAAGAAGAAGAAGAAGAAGAAGAAGATGAACGGGGGAGCCTTGACGGCTGGGGCTCGTGTCCCTTTACTTTGATAACGGACGCCATGGTCGTGAGTGACGGAGAAGAAATTAACATGTCACTTACAATCTGTACTCCGATCCATCTTCCTCTGCAACGTGTGTGTGTGTGTGTGTGTGTGTGTGTGTGTGTGTGTCGACTCTGCGAAAGTGCCTTTTTTTAAATTGCCAAGTGCAGTCACTCGAAACACCAACTTTATCGCCGTGGCCGCTGCCCGACGCGTCTGTGCTCAGTGGCACATCAGATGAGGATTTCTTCTGAATAATTTCCGGTGTGTGTGTGTGTGTGTGTGTGTGTGTGTGTGTGTGTGTGCCTGACATGCTTGGGGACTTCAGAGACAGATGGGGAGACACAGAGACAGGCCTGAAGATAGGAAGGAATACCTGTCACACACAGTCTCCTTGTCCTTCTCTTTAATTAAGAAAGCTAAAAACGGGGACTCCAGGTCACGTGTGCACCGACAGGGGTGGTGGTGCATCATGGGAAATCATGTCCCACATTTTTCTGGAGAGTCGCGCGATTAAAATTCCATCACCCCCTGAACATCGGAGACTAAACATTTCTGACGAATGATCTGACGCTGCCCATGAACACAGTTTCAATCATTTACCCAGCTGATATTAAAACATTTAGACTGGCCTTAGCATATTAATAGGGCCTATGGAATATAATATTCATGTCCGTCTTCACACGTCTCAATTAAAATGAAATGAGCTCGGCGGTGCGGCTGATGGAGGGACGAAGAGAGAGCAAAGGAGGCATTGAGGTTTCCTGATCCACCTCACGCGGATCACAGATATATTATATAACAGAGTCATATTCAGCCCAGAGAAAGATTTTCTTCCAGACAGCCATTCCACTCCATCAACTTGGAGAGATTCACTCCATTATGTTGTTTACTAAAGAAGCAAAGTCTTGATGTTCATTCCAATTTCATTGTCTTAATTCCCTTTGTGTGACCGGTGGCTGTTTGGATTCACACCTTTGACTCCAACATCGGTTCATTTGACCTATGACCATGACCTTTCCCTCACCTTGACCGGGAGCTTTTCAGGCACGAACACAAGCTTTTCCTAAACTCAATTAGATGGACGTGTGTTGCCTCCCTGTGGAGTTGTTGACCTCTTGCAGCGCCCCATGACACACGATGTGGCGCTGTCCGTGGTGCTGAAACAGTACTCGGGTTTGGAATTGGGATTCTACCTCTGAATCCTGCCCTTCAGTGGTCCCAATGGTTGCACACTATTCCACTGATCTACACACTGGAAACACGGTTGTAAACAAGGCTGTACACAAGGCTGTACACAAGGCTGTACACAAGGCAGGAAGTGCATTCAGCACGTTTGCACCCACATTTTTAGTGAGGGCACTTTTTGTGATGCTAAAACTTTTCTGCCAGAAAATTAAACCAACAAGAAAAGAAAAGAAAACCCCGGTGCAGCTGTCACAGAGAGCGTGATCAGACTCATCAGGATGTCGGCTGGCATCTGGGAAGAATAAAGAGTGTCGCAGCACTCTTCAACGCAACGTCCCACAGGGGGCTTCGGTGCATTACCGGGCAATGATAAAGGCTGAAAGAAGAATGCATTAGCTGACTGCAACAAGTTTCAGTCTCTGAGAGTTGATTTTCATAATGCACTTAAATGAATTGAACCAGCGGTTGCCAGGGAGGCTGGACAGTAATGTAAAGGATGCTCTTTGTTTTTAGGGATGAAGCCGGTCCTTTAATGCTCCCACAAGTCATCTGTGATTGATCAGTGTTGCTTCTGAGTGGCTGTCAAAACTTCAGAAGAAAATACAGTCTTCAAATTAAGAAACTTTCTTTTTTAAATCATTTCAGAGGCTGCTTATCCAAGTTCATGAAAAAAAGGAAAAAGAAAAGACAAAAGTATTCCAGTGCACCTAAAAAAGCGATGATCCAGTCTATCGTTTTGTCAGCCCAGGATTATAAATCACCGCGGCTTCTTTAATTCTCAGACATCCATCATCCTGTAGGAGAAGGCGTCACTCTTTTGTCAAGCGGTTTGTATCTCATTCCGCAGCGTGATTCTCCCGCCAGTAAACGTCTCCGTGCCGACCCGTGGGCGTCTCCATTGAGGCTGCTAAAAAAGAGATTATCTCTTGCAGAGGAATTGACCGCAGCCCCCCCCCCCCCCCCCCCCCCCCCCCCATCTCTCTTTCTCTGTCTCAGAGACTCGTCCCGTGTTTGCCGAGCTAACTGAATGTAATTCCACGGATAATATCCCTGCTTCAGAATTGCGATGTTTTTATCAGGTGCAGGATTAGCAAGTGGAACAAGTGATTTGTGTTAACGTGGCGAACGTTGAGCAGACTAAAGAATCTGCTCATGTGACGCCTTGCTATTCGTTATGGACTCTTCCTTTAGTTCTTTAAAAGAGGAGAAAACAGATGTTTGTGAGCACATCTTCAGGAGACAAACAACAGTGTTGAAAACCGTTACTTTAAAGCCACACACACACACACACACACACACACACACACACACACGCTGGCTTCA
Source organism: Cyclopterus lumpus (assembly GCF_009769545.1). Taxonomy (NCBI): domain Eukaryota; kingdom Metazoa; phylum Chordata; class Actinopteri; order Perciformes; family Cyclopteridae; genus Cyclopterus; species Cyclopterus lumpus. The sequence continues at coordinate 1,778,206 of NC_046988.1, forward strand.
CCTCTCTTAAGGACAAGAGGCCTGCTCGTATCACTGGAGTAAGTCCATGAATCATTGAAGGCCTCTGCCTCTCTCCCACTCCCCCTTTCCCCCCTTTCCCCCCTCTTCTTCTCCTCCTCCTCCCCCTCCCTGTCCTTCTCCTTCAGTGTTTGAGAGGGAATTCTTCTGAGGTCCAAAGAGAGAGTCAGAGTTTGGAGACAAGGGGAAGCACGGGGTTATACAGTGCTTTTTGAATATCTGCCAAACTTTGTCCCATGCATAAAAAGCTGGCACTGGTTATTCTTTTATCGCACACTCCCTCAGTCAAAGCCACACTAATTCATTGCTGGCCTCCTGGGTAGGGATGGGTATCGTTAGGATTTTATCGACACCAGATACTTAAAAGTTCCAAAATCTTGAAAATACATTCTCAGTTAAACAATTAGCTAAGTGATTATCTTTCATTGATCATCCTGTTCTTCTGATCAAACTCTGGATGATGTTCCGCTCGTTGGTCACATGCTGTGATGAACTGCTGCTGTTTCCTCCTTTTACTTGTGAGGCTTGTATTGAGTTCTCAGCGTCTACTGGAGTCACATGTAGCCTCACGATTCTTGGGGCAGCATATCAAGCGTTAAACACATTGACACGTTGTTGCCAGTTGATATGGCACGTCAGCAAATAGCTTAGTTTAGGTCTCCACAAGCTCCTGAGAACAACATATGGCTCTTCATGTACTAAACGCTCCACATGCTCACCAGTTAATGCTGCTGTGTCTTTCTGCTGTTTGCACAGAGCTTTGCCTTGAGAGACATTTACAGGCGGCATTCAGCCGAAGAAAATGAACTAAACAAACTGCAGAGCTGAGGGGAACTAGAGGATTGTGTGATATCACCCAAACCAACACACTGGCCCTGTGTTAAAACCCCCTCTCTGAGCTCCGTGGCTGGTTCCCTCGTCCCTGAGGGCTCCCATTTGTTTTTTTGGGTGACGTTATGGTTTGTGTTTCGACATCATTCAACTATTGCGTACACACTTTCCCACTCATGCACTCACCTCCACTGCTGAACCTACAGACTCCAGCCACAACTGTTAGTTTAAGCTTTCCTGCTATGTTGCCTTTCAATTAATACATCATTTAACTGGCTGGGTTGTGTGCATCTCCCCCTTTCACATTACCCTGGCATTTAAAGCATCCTTCATCCTTTAAAGTTGTTGAGTTGGGAAGCGTTAAGGTTATAATGTGGCTTTTTTTGTATATTCATGCAATAAGACACATTATGTGCACTAACCAGTATTATGTATTTATTAAAACCTGATCTGAATGAGCCACACTGTCATACAGGGTGACATGTTTCTTTATTAACATGAACACACACACTGTAGTTAATTACTCAATCCCATTCACGCCATCCTTCTCTCCCACAAATACTCCAAAGAAGAGCACCAAATGTGGATTAATCCACCGCGAAAAGTAATCCCCAACAAATGCACAAATTCCTCCAATTTGTTTAAAACTACTGTGACGAGCTGTATCCGGAACTATAACTATGGTATCACTACTGAAACTGGATATATTGGCAACAATAACAACACTTTTCAGATTCAGACATACAATAAGGGAAAGAGTAATACAGCAAACACATGCACACATAAAAGAGATGGATGAGGAGGAGGTGAGGAAGAGCTTTGGTTGTGGGGTAAGAAATTAAAGAGGATTATTGTAACGAGGCCCGTCCTAATGTGTAACACGGGCCTCGTGCTAATCACTACATGCACCGACGCAGTGAAAACACCCGGCCGTGATCACCTCTGCTAGATTTAATTAACTACTCATGACTTAACGACCCTAATAACAGCCTGGGAGGCAGGTTGGGGGAGCGGAGCGTGGCGGTCCGCTTACACACACTAGTCACACACACATTTGTGCGATTTTTCTTCTGTATTTGATGTGCACCAGATACATAAAGCAGCTTGTTTGCTAATGCAGTCATAGCTATTTATCTGAGCGTTTTCCCCACAGCCTCATTTCCAAATTTCCATTGCCTGACAGCTATCTCATATGTACCTAAAATGTTGATGTTTCCGAAACCTAAATAAGTTTCATATGAGCCTTTTATCACACTTGCATAAATGCACATTGCCACAGGATTGGTTTGGTTTGGGCAACAAAACCACTTGATTTGAAAAAATATAACAACAAAAATATAACATGCGTCGCGCGACGACGTAGCGGTTTGATTCCCGACTCTTCCAGTCCGAATTCCGAAGTGTCCTCTGGCAAGACCCTGAAGCTCAAATTGCTCCCTATGGCTCTGCCATCGGTGTGTGAATGAGCAATAGTTTAGATCCTGATCAGCAGTGTGAGTGAATGTCGTGAACAGAGTTTTGAGTGGTCGCAAGACTTTAAGGGCGCTCTACAAAAGTCGGCTCGACAAACACTTTATTATCTTCTTCGAATGCCATATCCAACAACATAACAACTCCAACTGGAGTAATTACAGCTACATTGATCCAAACACAGCATACTTATGGATGAATTTACATCTCTCCATTGCACCTTATTAACTCTGCTTCCTCCCCGGAGTCGTTGTGACTTCACGTCTCATAGGGTCCATTGGACCTGGAGGTGTCTGATGCCTGGTGAGCCGGCCTCCCGCGTTGGCCCTGCTGATCGCCCCGCCCCCCCTCTTCTCTACCTCCTTCTGTTTCATGGATTGGAGTTCCATTCATACATTGTCATATTCATGTAATGTGTTTATGTAACTCTGTAACTCTGTTCATCTGTACACATGACATCTATTCATCTGTACATCTGGGGAGAGGGATCCTCCTCTGTTGCTCTCCTGAAGGTTTCTTCACTTTTTTCCCTGTCAAATGTTATTTTTGGGGAGTTTTTCCTGATCCGATGTGAGGTCAAAGGTCAGGGATGTCGTATGTGTACAGATTGTAAAGCCCTCTGAGGCAAATTTGTAATTTGTGATATTGGGCTATACAAAATAAACTGAATTGAATTGAATTGAAAAAGGGCAGACTTTGAGACTTTACTATTGTTCAGTTCTAGTCAAGTAGCTCCGGCAAAGAGCTGCAGTTCACAATTAAACTGTCTGTCAGTAAGTCTTGGCACAGAATGTTGGAGGAAGCTTTTGGAACTACTTTTATTTTAACAGTATTCAATTCAGTGCAAACTGAATTGAATTGAATACTGTTAAAATAAAAGTACAAATTTGCCTCAGAGGGCTTTACAATCTGTACACATACAACATCCCTGACCTTTGACCTCACATCGGATCAGGAAAAACTCCCCCAAAATAACCTTTCACAGGTAAAAAAGTGAAGAAACCTTCAGGAGAGCAACAGAGGAGGATCCCTCTCCCCGGATGGACAGAAGCAATAGATGTCATGTGTACAGAATGAACAGCATTTACAAAGTTACATAAACACATTACATGAATATGAATATGTATGAATGGAACTCCAATCCATGAAACAGAAGGAGGTAGAGAAGAGGGGGGGCGGGGCATCAGCAGGGCCAAGGTGGGAGGCCGGTTCACCAGCATCAGACACCTCCAGGTCCAATGGACCCTATGAGACGTGAAGTCACAACGACTCCGGGGAGGAAGCAGAGTTAATAAGGTGCAATGGAGAGATGTAAATTCATCCATAAGGAGAGAGAGAAGAGGAGATAGGTGCTCAGTGTATCCTAAAACATCTCCCAGCATCCTATAAGCCTATAGCAGCATATCAAGGGGCTGGACCAGGGCAAACCTGATTCAGCCCTAACTATAAGCACTTATCAAACAGGAAAGTCTTAAGTCTACTCTTAAATGAGGTGACTGTGACTGCCTCCCAGACTGAAAGTGGAAGCTGGTTCCATAAAAGAGGAGCTTGATAACTGAAGGCTCTTGCTCCCATCCTACTTTTTAGGACTCTAGGAACCACAAGTAGCCCCGCATTTAGTGAGCGCAGCTCTCTAGTGGGGCAATATGGTACTACAAGCTCCTTAAGATATGATGGTGCATCACCAATCAAGGCTTTGTAGGTGAGGAGAAGAATTTTAAATGTGATTCTTGATTTTACAGGGAGCCAGTGCAGAGCAGCTAATACAGGAGTAATGTGATCTCTTTTCTTAGTTTTTGTGAGTACACGAGCTGCAGCATTCTGGATCAACTGGAGGGACTTAAGAGATTTATTAGAGCAGCCTGATAATAAGGAGTTGCAGTAATCTAGTCTGGAAGTAACAAAGGCGTGAACCAGCTTTTCTGCATCTTTTTGAGACAAGATGTGCCTGATTTTTGAAATGTTACAGAGATGAAAAAATGCAGTCCTTGAGATTTGCTTAACGTGGGAGTTAAAGGACAAGTCTCGGTCAAAGATAACACCTAGATTCTTTACAGTGGTGTTGGATGCCAGGGAAATGCCATCTACAGAAACCACATCACCAGATAATTGATCTCTGAGGTGTTCAGGGCCCAGTAAAATAACTTCAGTTTTGTCTGAGTTTAACATCAGGAAGTTGCAGGTCATCCATGTTTTTATGTCTTTAAGACATTCTTGAATTTTAGCGAGCTGGTTGGTCTCCTCTGGTTTGATCGATAGATATAATTGAGTATCGTCTGCATAGCAATGAAAGTTGATGCAGTGTTTCCTGATAATATTGCCCAAAGGAAGCATATATAAGGTAAATAAAATTGGTCCAAGCACAGAACCTTGTGGAACTCCGTGATTAACGTTGGTGGTCATTGAGGCTTCATCGTTTACAAATACAAATTGAGATCGATCTGATAAATAGGATTTAAACCAACTTAGTGCGGTACCTGAAATGCCAATCGACTGATCCAGTCTCTGTAATAGGATGTCATGATCAATGGAGTCGAACGCAGCACTAAGGTCTAATAATACCAGTACGGAGATGAGTCCTTTATCTGATGCAATTAGGAGGTCATTTGTAATCTTCACCAGTGCTGTCTCTGTGCTGTGGTGTTTTCTAAATCCTGACTGAAACTCCTCAAATAAACTATTCGGATGTAGGAAGAAACTGATTTGCGACTACGTTCTTAAGTAACTTAGAGAGGAAGGGAAGGTTAGAGATGGGTCTGTAGTTAGCCAACACCTCTGGATTAAGAGTGGGCTTTTTCAGGAGAGGTTTAATTACAGCTACTTTGAAGGAGTGTGGTACATGGCCCGTTAGCAAAGACACATTAACAATATCCAGCAGAGAGGTGCCAATTAAAGGCAACACGTCTTTAAGCAGCCTCGTTGGGATGGGGTCTAAGAGACAGGTAGACGGTTTAGAAGTAGAAACCGTTGAAGACAATTGGTCTAGGTTAATGGGAGAAAAGCTATCCAAATATACACCAGGGCATACAGCCGTTTCCAAGGCCACTCCTCTTGATGACAGATCGGCAGTAGTTGAGGGCAAGAGATCATCAATCTTGCCTCTAATAGTTAAAATCTTTTCATTGAAGAAGTTCATGAAGTCATTACTACTGAGGTCTATAGGAATACACGGCTCCACAGAGCTGTGACTCTCTGTCAGCCTGGCTACAGTGCTAAAGAGAACTCTGGGGTTGTTCTTATTTTTCTCTATTACTGATGAGTAATAGCCTGCTCTGGCATTACGGAGAGCCTTTTTATATGTTTTAAGGCTGTCTCGCCAAACTAACCGTGATTCTTCCAGATTGGTGGAATGCCATATTCTTTCAAGCTTTCATGAAGTTTGCTTTAGGTCGCGGGTCTGAGGGTTATACCAGGGAGCAAACCTCCTTTGCCTCATTGTCTTTTTCTTCAGTGGGGCTATCGAGTCTAGTGTCATTCTCAGTGAGCCTGTAGCACTATCGACAATATGATCAATCTGGGAAGGACTAAAGTTAGCACAGGAGTCCTCCGTCACATTGAGACGTGGTATTGAATCAAATGCAGAAGGAATCGCTTCTTTAAATTTAGCTACAGCACTGTCAGTTAGACATCTGGTTATGAGGTAATGGTCTGACAGAAGAGGGTTCTGTGGGAAGACCTCCAAATGATCAATGTCAATGCCATATGTAAGAACAAGGTCGAGGGTGTGGCCAAAGCAGTGAGTGGGTTTCTGTACTCTCTGACAGAAGCCAATCGAGTCCAACAATGAGATAAATGCAGTACTAAGGCAATCATTATCAATATCCACATGAATATTAAAATCTCCTACAATAATAACCTTATCACTTTTAAGGACAAAACTTGATAAACACTCTGAAAATTCAGATATAAATTCTGAATATGGACCTGGTGGCCGGTACAGTATAACAAATAGGATTGGCTGTAATGTTTTACAGGTTGGATGTGAAAGACTAAGAACAAGGCTTTCAAATGAGTTGCAGTTTAGTTTAGGTTTAGGATTAATTAATAGGCTTGAGTCAAAGATGGCTGCTACTCCACCTCCTCGGCCGGTGCCTCGAGGAATGTGAGTATTAATATGACTTGGAGGAGTTGATTCATTTAGGTTGACATATTCTTCATGCCTCAGCCAGGTTTCAGTAAGACACAATAAATCAATGTGATTGTCTGATATTAAATCATTTACTAATACAGCTTTAGATGACAGAGATCTAATATTTAGGAGTCCACATTTAATTATCCTGTTTTGTTGCACTTTTGAAATAGTGATGTTAACCTGTATGAGGTTATTTTGTATGACTCCTCTTCTGGTTACTTTTGATTTAATTAATTTAAGTGGCCGTGGGACAGACACAGTCTCTATAGAGTTAAGGTTAAGGGTGGGGAACTGCTCGAATGGAAGTGCAGAGAAGGGTGGAAGACTACAACTCTGCTTCTGCTTCCTGATCTGAACTCTGGGTCATGGATTAAGTCCGCTAATCAACTTGGCCATGTTTGCAGAAATGAGACGCGCTCCATCCCAAGTGGGATGAATGCCGTCTCGACTCATCAGATCAGGCTTTCCCCAGAAAGTCTGCCAGTTATCTATGTAGCCCACATTGTTTGCTGGGCACCACGTGGACAACCAGCGGTTGAACGACGACATGCGGCTATACATGTCATCATTGATCAGATTGGGGAGAGGGCCAGAGAAAACTACGGTGTCCGACATTGTCTTGGCATAAGTACACACCGATTCCACATTAATTTTAGTGACCTCCGACCGCCGCAGTCGGGAGTCATTACCGCCGGCGTGTATTATAATCTTACTGTAACTATGCTCATCTTTAGCCAGCAGTTTTAAACAAGATTCAATGTCGCCCGCTCTGGCCCCCGGGATGCATATGACTTTGGTCCCTGGCTTCGCTATCTTCACGTTTCTGACTATGGAGCTACCTATAACCAGAGTGGGTTTCTCAGCGGGTGTGTCGCTGAGTGGGGAAAACTGGTTCGAAACGTGAAGAGGTTGGAGGTGCTCAGTGGGCTTCTGTTTAGACTTAAAACCCCTTCGAACAGTTACCCAGCCATCCGGCTGCTCGGGGGCTGCCGGGGGACAGCTAACAGAGGCTAATGCTAAAGGCTCCGACCGGCTATGGGGGGAGGCGGGCTAACTAGCGTAACTGTCTGAGCTTCGATGGTGCAGAGCCGTCATCTAACCCACTTAGAACTGCCTCCAACCAGCAAATGAACTACACTTGTTGCATGTACCGTTATCATTAAGGGAGGCAGAGGAATAGCTTTACATGAGACACTCTGAACAAGAGGGAGCGGGAGGGGGAGAAGAAAACATCGCGAGCTGCTAAGCTGGCAACCGGAAGTGATGCAATACGCTTACCGGAAGAGAGAGAGCGATCCCCTTTGAATAACAATACCTGCCACAACATTCACGAATGGCAGCGCCAGAGCCTCTGTTCCGTAAAACACACACCTCTGCTCTGGCGACTCATTGCAAAGTCAAAGAATGAAAACACAAGTTCCTCCCTATCAGCAGTAGATTTGGAACAGGAGCAGGGTTTTCACAGAAGCAAACGTCAAAGGGGATTAGCGGTGCCCGTTTTTGGCACACGACAGTAATAACTCAATAGACACGACGGCGGCTGGTGGTCACAAACAGGGGAGATGTGCACTCACACAGCCCGAGGTGGTACATGGCCAGCATGTGAGACGTTGACTCGGTCGGCCCACTCAGCCCAGCGGGGCGCCGAGTTAGAGGGACGCAGAGAGGGAACAAGTTGTTTTACATGTTGCAGGGAGACAGTTCTTCAATGTTCTTGTTTGTTTTGTGCGACTGAAAACCAGTGCAGACAAGCGCCATTCGATTCCCCCGTTCGCACACAGACTTTGATGTTTAATCACGGGGCCGGCACACACGAGCGCCTCAGTCGGCCTGCCGTGGCGCGCTGATCCTCACAGCAGGAATACGAGAGAGAGACACAGACTTAGACCCTGAATGGCAGCGGGGAAGAGAGACAGACAGTCAGAGAGAGGATGCGAAAGACACGTTCCATAATTAATACAGAAAATAAGACGAGATGGAGAGAATAAGTGGGTAAGCTGAGGATGAAGGCACGATGAGGTAGATGAAGAAAGAGGGAGACGAGTTATGGAGTGAAGGGAGGAGGGACTGAGGCAGTGCGGGAGGGGTGGATGGGGTGAGGAAAGAGGAAAGAGGGGAAGAAGACAGTGCTGGAAGGCAGAGTATATCTGACTCTGACAATAAGGAGGATTAGAGATGTGACGGAGACTCGCCTGCAGCGCCCCTATCACTGTCACTGTGTGTGTGTGTGTGTGTGTGTGTGTGTGTGTGTGTGTGTGTGTCACCATGACCTGTTACCTGCTTGTTCCGTGGTGTCAACGGAAAGTCAACCAGCATTCTTTGTTGGCACACACACACACACACACAAAAGATGTCCAGCACTGTCATGAAGGATACTTTTTTATTGTCACATATGTCACATCAAGGCTATATGGGCAAATTGTAATTATTGATTCATTGTTAATTAAAAACGATAGATCTACCAGATGTCGGGAGGATACTTTAAAACAAAAGTTTGATTTTCTCAGAGTTCACGATGGACACCTGAATGCACCATGACGTCCTTATACCGTACAGAGCGGTGGAGACGCTCCATCAATTTTAAGTGGAGTTCTGCTTTCTTAGCTGGGGTTGGTGGTGGAGGGCTTGCCTCCAATGGCTGCAGTCTCTAAATCTTCTGCAGCTGTCAAACTGGAGTTTTTCTGTCAATTATAAGTTATGGTACGAGACAATAACAGCAATCCCTGTTTTAAAGTCCTGGGTTTATTCATCCATCCACACCGACCTCCTCCCTTTATCACTCTTTATTCTACGTCGTCTGACTTCCGTCTTTTAACCACAGAAGTTAAACGAACAGCGGCCTCCTGGCTAAAAGATCTGTGTTTGTTGAATTTTTTTAAGATATTTATTATAGATTATTATTTTCCGTAGGTACTGCTACAAACAGTGGATGAGACAAGACTGCAAAATGTAAGACAAAGGGCCGCTGACTGAGCTGCCGTATGTGTGAGGTAGATCACGCTAAAGCAAGGAGTGAGACGGTTGAGGGTCATGAATTTAACCTTAATTTGTCTCTTTCAAATAAGTCTGAATAACCGGGAAGAAATAACCGGTTTTCCTTTCTGAGACCTATTTTCTGTCAGTACAATATTATCATGAACAATAGAAACAATAATGCCAAAACAGCGCGCTACGTTGCAACTGTGTGGCTCAATGAGTCAGAGGTCAGATGAGGCTTGGAACACAGAGCGGAGGTTGGGCCAGTAGGGAGGTGCACTACTCCTTTAATCTGGGCCTGGTTCCACCTGCGTCTTCAACCGCAGATTGTAGTCATGTTGGCCCTCAGCACGAGTCATGTAGTACACGGCAGGTCACAGCACACACACACACACACACACACACACTCCCTGTTTGTGTGTGTGTGTGTGTGTGTGTGTGTGTGTGTGTGCAGTGGGGGTGTCAGAGAAAGTAGCGGAAGGATTAGAAAATATTTCCAGAGCTCTGATCTACATACAGTGTGACACTAGACAGTCTTTTCTCTGGTACACAAGCAACATACACACACGCACACAAACACACACTCACACACTCACGCACACACACACACACACACACACACACACAGAAACTCAGTCGAGGGCCCAGTTGGGTTCAGTTTGCCAGTGTGTGTCCAAGCATCCTGTGAATCCTGGACAAGGACACTGTGGCATCACAGAGCCCATCTGTGGGACAGAGAGTGGGGACATCTGTCCATATGACTCTCTCTCTCTCTTACACACACACACACACACTAACACACACACACACACACACACACACACAGTTAGAAAGCTTCATCAAAGAAACAGTGTGAACAGAGAAATGCGTTTCCTCTGTAAGTGTATGCGTGTGTGTGTGTGCGTGTGCGTATTTGTGTGTGTCTGCGTGTGTGTGTGGTCTGAAGTGTGTGTAGCCTGTCTGCTCACAGCTGTGCTCCGCTTTCACACTCATCAGCAATCATACGTACACACAAACACACACACACAGACACACACAGGACTGATGATGTGTAGACATTCACTGCATGTGTGTGTGTGTGTGTGTGTGTGTGTGAGTGTAGTCACAGCTACGGGAGACATTGTGTGTGTAAGTCACCACTCCTATTGTTTCACTTGGTATTCCCAAACAAGGTTTCAATGAACATGTGACACAAGTCTGGAGAGCTCAGGGGCCCTTGAGTTCAGCTGTGTCCCCCTTCTTATTAATCTTATCGCAGCATATCTATCGCTGACTGTAGGAGTCTCTAATTTACATTCTACCAGTCAGCAAAAGGAGATAGTAGACAAGTGATTATCATAACCTCCTAATTGGGATCAACTTGTCATTTAAAATAATTAGGCCTTTTTCATCGGGTCCCTGGAACTTACTTTGAGGTACACTTATATTTCATCAGGTTCTATCATGCCTTAAGAGAAAAAAACACAATTTCAGTGTTCCAACTCTTAAACTTTTTAATATTTGGTGAAATATAAGGACTCAAATTGGCCCGTTTTGTTTGAGGTGTGGAAGAAGTGAGGCCTTGATTATTAGATTTGGGGAGGGGGGGCGTAATGATGGATTACCCTTGAATTACTTTCAATCAAGCACGTCCTTTCATTCATCTATTCGTTTACCTGTGAGACTTCATTTAATTTGTCAAAAAACAGCAACTTTAAAGGATGCTGAGGGCCGACAGGAGATGCTTACTACACAACTCATCTCAGAATCGTCATATGTGGCTGGATTCTTCCTGATTTCTATGTACAACATAGAAAATGCCGTGCTGACACAGAATACTCCAGTAAAGCCATTGTCAGGCTTCTGAATGAATCGATCTATCCACTCTGATGAAGCCGACATGCTGAGAAATGTCTATTTGAGTCATAAATCTGTGCATACGTTGCTGATTTCCTCCTTCCGCAGCCTCATCTCATACATCTTGTAAGAGGATGAATCTCTGCCGGGGCGCCATTTCCATTTCACAGCATAAAACAAAGCCATAAACAAAAACTGCATGAATCGCTGTAAACAATACCAGCGACATGACAAACGGCACATGGAGATGTGCGACACGTGACTCACCGTCGTCCCTCTCCACCGACAAGAGTTACTGTCAGGGAACAAGACGGTAACAAGCACGGGGGCCGTAGAAAAACACTTTGTGAGGCTCCCCAGAGCACACACACACACACATACACACACACACACACACACACGCACACACATTTACACCACTCAACAACACCCCCAATCTGCTGGGCTCGACTGCGGGAGGGAACTGGGATGTGACAAATCAGCCGGGACCCTGGCAGTCAACTTCATGCCCGGCGATAATGAGCTCCCGCCGGAGACGACTCTCACCGGGAGGGAACGGCGTCGTGGAAAAAAAACCGTTAACGGCGCGCTGATCGGCCGAAGCTGGAGTTGTTTAAGGAAACAAAGAAATTTCATATAGAAAGGTGTGAAAATGTGAGGATGGGAGGAGGAAGACAGGCAGATGGGTGGACGAACACAACCAGGAAGAGGGGATGAGCATGGGGGGGGATCTGTGCTAGATGCACATGGGCTGGATCGGAGCACACGGTTCCAGTCCTGCCTATAAGCCTCCCTCGGTGCAGCAGGTGGAGGCTGCGGTGTGTGTGTGTGTGTGTGTGTGTGTGTGTGTGTGTGCACGCTTCCAGAGCAGGTGGGTAAGTTGATGTGTCATTTGGAGATGCCTGGAACTGCACAGACAACAAAGGAGATCTAATTCACCCCTGAGTGAAGGGAGGTGTGTGGGTCGGGGCAGCGCTCCTCTACTGTCACTGCATACTGGATGCTTAGCAGAGATCATGATCTGGGTTGAAATGTGTTCTAATGTCTACTTTGTTCAGGACTAACGCGACGCCAAGCTGAAAAACATAGCTCTGGTTTCAGGCTTGTTTCACCTCTAATGCACCTGCAGCCACACCCAACAGTAATGTCACAGGTTCACCTGCTTCACTTCCCACTTTCCCTGTCAGGAGAGGCAATAAAAAGACAATACAGATACTTGTGTGCTCATATTTTCACATCACTGGCTCAGGATATTGTGACTTTTGGTGCTCTCCCACCTTGAATTTAAAATGACTGGATCTGGATTAAACATGACGGGTAGAGGACGACCTGATCTGGGTAGAGGACGACCTGATCTGGGTAGAGGACGACCTGATCTGGGTAGTGGACGGACGACCTGATCTGGGTAGAGGACGACCTGATCTGGGTAGAGGACGGACGACCTGATCTGGGTAGTGGACGACCTGATCTGGGTAGAGGACGACCTGATCTGGGTAGAGGACGACCTGATCTGGATAGAGGACGACCTGATCTGGGTAGAGGACGGACGACCTGATCTGGGTAGTGGACGACCTGATCTGGGTAGAGGACGACCTGATCTGGGTAGAGGACGACCTGATCTGGGTAGAGGACGACCTGATCTGGGTAGAGGACGACCTGATCTGGGTAGAGGACGACCTGATCTGGATAGAGGACGACCTGATCTGGGTAGAGGACGACCTGATCTGGTTAGAGGACGACCTGATCTGGGTAGAGGACGACCTGATCTGGGTAGAGGACGACCTGATCTGGATAGTGGACGACCTGATCTGGGTAGAGGACGACCTGATCTGGATAGAGGACGACCTGATCTGGGTAGAGGACGACCTGATCTGGATAGAGGACGACCTGATCTGGGTAGAGGACGACCTGATCTGGATAGAGGACGACCTGATCTGGGTAGAGGACGACCTGATCTGGGTAGAGGACGACCTGATCTGGATAGAGGACGACCTGATCTGGGTAGAGGACGACCTGATCTGGATAGAGGACGACCTGATCTGGGTAGAGGACGACCTGATCTGGGTAGAGGACGACCTGATCTGGATAGTGGACGACCTGATCTGGGTAGAGGACGACCTGATCTGGATAGAGGACGACCTGATCTGGGTAGAGGACGACCTGATCTGGATAGAGGACGACCTGATCTGGGTAGAGGACGACCTGATCTGGGTAGAGGACGACCTGATCTGGATAGAGGACGACCTGATCTGGGTAGAGGACGACCTAATCTGGGTAGTGGACGACCTGATCTGGGTAGAGGACGACCTGATCTGGGTAGAGGACGACCTGATCTGGGTAGAGGACGACCTAATCTGGGTAGTGGACGACCTGATCTGGGTAGAGGACGACCTGATCTGGGTAGTGGACGACCTGATCTGGGTAGAGGACGACCTGATCCTGACACCACGCTAACCAGAAAAGCAACGGCACCTTAATTCATACGGGTTCAACCAAACGGGTCGGATTTAAAAACATGCAGCCTCTATCTGCCTGGAGGCTTCTGGATCTCAGGGCGAGTGAAAGCTGAGAAGTTAGAGGGTGAAGACTATCACCGAAACAGCCTCCAGTCCAGAGCTTCTTGCTGCCCGGGGATGCAATCTTTACAGCTGACAAGATTTGATGTTTCAAACAGCATTATTACTTTTTGACATATTCCTCAGCTGCTTCTGGGGAACAGTTCTTCTTATCTCTGTGTGAAAATCCGACAAGTCTACCGCCAACATTTGAATTTGCTGCATATGAACTGGACCAAGAGCCACTGACACATAGTGTGTTCTAATAAAGAGGGGGAAATGTCTCTGGAATTATTGGAACTACATTTTTCTCTTGAGCATGATTTGTGCTGCAGGTTCTGCTCTGCATGCTTCTAGCTTCGAGTGCCGCCACCTCCTTTATTTTATTCCCACCAAGCGCTGGCTATGGGTTTGTGTGGGAGATGAATTTTACTGCAAACACCTGCCAGAGAGATTGCGACCAATGGACTGTTATGCCAAGCACCGCTGCTGCCGCTGATCGCTTTTTTAAACAGTATTGACGGTGATAATGACAATTTCTGCTCCACTGCTGTCAACAGAAAACAACCCTTTTCCTTGCTTTTTTTTTGCCTTACCCTAATTCCTTCCCATCGCATTGGACGATTTCTCCGTAATACAAACAGACTCGGCGCTGCTTCACCTGTTTTCCAACTTTCTGCCATCAAACAAACCTCCATGTGGCGGTAGGGGAGAGTGAGAAGTCCTTCCCCTGCCTTGCCTTGTCGTGCCTTCACAGCGCCGCCGTTCCTTACTGTTAATGCCGGTGGAATGCAGGGCCGCTTAACTTGCATTTAGAAGCGCTAGGGGAAGCACATTTGTCCCCTCCTGTTCTAAATAATGACCAATTATCGGGGAGTGTGAGGTGGGCCTCAGCTCCGCGGATGAGACGTTTCAGACGGCATGAAAGCTGTCACGGGTGGGCGTCGGGGGTTTGGACAGGGGGGGGGCTAGACCTCTAATTGGAGGCAGATTTCACAATATATTTCTGATGATGCTGCAGCGTGAGGAACAGATAAGAGAGAGGGAGAAGGAAGGGAAAACAAGAAAAGGAGGGGGGAGGGGGAGGCACAAGGAATGAGAAAAGAGCCGATTGAGAAAGACAGACAGTTGGACAAGGGGAAAGTGGAATGAGAGATGATAAAGAGACGGAGAGAGGGAGAATGACATGACGAGGGACTGGAAGAGAGACAGAGAAAGAAAGAACAGGCCTGCTGCTGTTTGTTTTGCAGGGATAATATTCCACCAAAGTCTAATTCTGTCCATAAAAGCTGTCGGACTTCTTTTTTTCCTTCTTCTTCTTCTCCCCCCAATCACACACACACACACACACACACACGCACACTCTTCCTTTCAGAGTGATAGTTGCCTTGGCAACCGTGGCAAATCTTCCTTTTCTCAAACAGATGTCCCATTTAGTTGGAAATTAGAATGTGTAAAAAAGCCCACGAGACGCAAATTATTTCAAAGTTCTCCGGTGGAGAGGAGGAAACGAGGAGGAGGGGGGGGGGGGGGGGGGGGACAAGAAAGGAACAGAAAGACAATAGAAAAAAAGAGGGAGGGAGTCTTCTTTTCCTCTCTTGCCGTCTTCTGCGCTTCAGCGTGTGAATCGTGGCGATTAGCCAGATCACCAAGTGCTGGTGGCTTGTTTGGGGGGAGGAGGCATGGCGGGTGATTGGGTGAGCAGCGAGGCGGGAGGTTGGATTCCCCCCCCCCCCCTGTATCCGTGGCGGGGTGGGGGGCAAGAAGTGGCAAGAACTGTGGCAGAAGGGACACACTATGTGGAGCAGCGAGCTGCCCTGGGAAGGATGGAGCATGTCCTGTGGTCATCGCACGCTGCAAGAAATATCCTGCACACTTCATTTAAATGGAGAGTTTCATTAACCTGTGCCCTGTTCAGAGTTTGTCTTTCTCCTTTGCAGAAGTCTGCAAGAAGATATGCACCTCATGTTGTATCCTTAATCATTTTATTAAAATAACTCAAATTCTTGCTCTCGTTTCAAACGCAAATGAGTCCCTGGAAAAGTACTCATTTTAACAGAGCATTTGACCATTTGATGAGATTTAAACGAAAAACGCATTTAAAAAAACACATGAAAAAATAGAAACTGGCTGGGACGAGTGATTCACTGGCAAAATGGGAACAACTCAACGTTCTTCTGAGCCACAGTAGGAATATTAGAGCACTGACATTCAGCAATCAACGGGGAGAAATCCATCATGGCAGACTCGTGCAGAAAGACCAATCACAACACCGACAGCAGTCTCAACAGACCAGAATATGCAATTCTGCCTCGAGACATATTGGATCTATCTCCAGGAGGAGGAAGCTTCCTTTAGGCAGCACAGACGATGAAGATGAACAACTAAGTGCTGCATTACTGGCAAGAAAAAGCCCTTGACAATATGGTATATGACAGTTAAACAAAAGACAGAGCTGCCTTCTTTAAATTAATAATCATTAAAACACATTTTGGTTCAATCATTTGTGTCTGGACTCACTCGTCATTTGACGCGTTTCAGTAGGTTGATGGGCAAACAATGTGTCACACTGAGAGTTTAGACTGAAATTTTGACTGGAACAAATTATGACAGATTGAATATTCAATAATTTTTATATTGAAACACTACTTAAAAATGTAAAATAAAAGACCTGCAGCACTGACGTCACTCAAAGGGGGAACGGGACTCACACAACATTAATTAGAGCTGCAGAACAGCTGGGAGAACCTGGGAGAGCCACAGTGGAGATGATGCCTTTGGCCTCTCCAACACAATCCCAATAAGGCTGAATTGGTTCGGATCGTTGTCCTCAACCCTTTTACTCACAGAATAAAAGCTACGATCTCTGTTTTCATTCTTCACCACAGAGACACCACAGATGCCTCGGGGGAAAGAGTGGGTGGACAGTGGCCCTCCACTTTAAATGGCTACCGCGGCCCTTTTTCTACCCATGCAGCCTTTAAGTGTGGCTGTTCAGGACGCTATCAACACCTTCCGTCGCGGTGCAACCCCCCAGTGTGCCGGGGCTTGAACCTGATGGAGGGTAAAGCTACTGCAGCAGGATTTGTGGAATGGACAATAATCTAGCCTCCATATTTGGCTATTCTGCTAAAGCTGCTTATAACGAGCCATATTTATTGTACAGCAGCGAGTTGCCATAGTAGTTATGACGAGAGCAAAGAAGGAAGTCAGGTGACAAAGCACAAACCAATCAGCGTCCTGTGAGGTAACTACAGCCGTGGTTCAGGTGTGTGAGAGACGTGCCTGTGGGAGGCAAAAACAATAAGCTATATAATAATAATAATAATAATAATATAGCATCCGTTATATCAGAACCAAATACTTTTTGAAAGTAAAAGTGTTTCAAATGACAATTTCTCAGGGGTTCTGTGTTACAAACCATCAGGTGGGGTCAGTTCAAAGGAACACAGCACTGTCACCAAGGAGTCTGCTGTTCATGGCCCTTATGAAACCAATGTTGACATAACTTGCGTACATAACAAATGCTACTTAACAAACAAATGTAACCTAAGTTACATAAGAAAGGTACATTGTGTTTCTTCCAGTTACTAATAAGGCTTTGTCATCTGCATAGAAAACCAACAGTTAAATGCAATGACTTTAGATCAAGAGGCTTTTTGGTAAACATAGGACTGAAGTCAAAGTATATGTAATAATACAGATACATACAGCACAACATAATACATTACGATTCAACACAAAATAGCACCCAAAATTCCGATTCAATAATCCTAACGTTGCCAGAGTATGGAAATGTGTATTGTCAGTATTCTCTTTAAAGGAAAAACAGTGAGACAATGTGACTTGATTTCAGTACATCAACATGTGTATCTTGCTTGAAAGGCTCATTTTAATGCAAGTGGATCAATCTGAGTTAATCTGCC
Source organism: Cyclopterus lumpus (assembly GCF_009769545.1). Lineage (NCBI taxonomy): Eukaryota > Metazoa > Chordata > Actinopteri > Perciformes > Cyclopteridae > Cyclopterus > Cyclopterus lumpus. The sequence continues at coordinate 1,795,950 of NC_046988.1, forward strand.
TCGGCGAACACATTTGTTTATGCAAAATTGCTGCGATAAATGAAACTGCGTTTAGAGGTAGCAGAATCATCTCATTTGATGGTTTTATGCAAGCATGAGAAGAGAGAGAGAGAGAGAGAGAGAGAGAAAGAGAGAGAGAGAGAGAGAGAGACCATATGACTCACCAGCGTGGACACTTTTTGCAGTGTCCGTGGCATTCCCAATCCCCTGACTGTGTGGTCAAACACCGAACATAACCGCCCGCTGATGGACTGGCAAGACAGAAAGTAGGAGCGGTGTGTGTGAGTGTGTGTGTGAGTGTGTGTGTGTGTGTGTGTGTGTGTGTGTGTAGAGGCAAGGCTGGAGAGACTGAGGCGAGGAGGAACATACGGACAGAATCACTTGAATTCAGTTTTTCTCCTCGACAATGCCACGTGCCTTGGGGAGGAAGGCATGTGTGAAATGGAGGGACATGCCCCGTAGCGTGCCATAACACACAAGCGCTGACACACACCCACGCACGTCGAAGTCCTGCCCCTGGAGGCCATTTAACAGGTAATTTAAAGAGAAATCCCTCCAGGGAAACGACACAGTAAATGTCCTCTCGTCTGTTCTTTCTCCCTCATAACTGTTTATTCAGCTATAGGGCTGTAGACTGGAGACACTTAGGAGAGAAGAAGAGATGAAATGGGAGAAAAACGAAGAAAGAAAAAAAGAGAGCGGGGGCGCGTGAGAGGGTGGGAAAGTGACACGTTTAAAGTAGGCCAATTTTTTTTTTTTCTTCTTTCCTCCACCAACCCCCTTAAGTACCCGTTTATTAATGTTCAGTGTTCATAGGCTACTTTATTTGGGTGCTGTGGGAGTGTAAGTGCTACAGGGATGAAGGTGGGAGATGGAAGAATGGAGGGATGGAGGAGGAGAGGCGAGAGAGGGGGAGGGGGGTATTTGGGAGTCTCAAAGTGAATCAGATGTTAATTTAGTGTGGGCTCTGGTGAGGAGGCCCAGAAACGCATGAACTCCCAACTGTACGTCTCTCTGTCTCTTCACATCTTTAAAGGAGCACACCGTGGCGCTGCATGTTCTGGCCCATTGGCTGCAAGCCGCGCATACATTACGTTACTCCGACAGTATCCCAAAGCAGAGCACGTCTCTTTGCACTCATTTCATCCCCCCTGGCTATTGGTTTCAGTTCATTTCAGTAGACTATGGAAATCAACTGAGACACAACTCGTGAGAGGCATCTATCACACTGAGCATTGTAGGCGCTGTGTATTTTTGGGCTTCAATAAAAGGTTGGGTAAAGTGCCGAAGACAAACCAACACACCATGCAAACCACATTGTCGTGGAGAACTAAACAGATGCCGGCTGCCAAGACTGAGTAGCACAAAGATACATCTAATGTGTGTATACAGCACGTCACTTTAAGGGACCATCGACTGGATAAAAGAAGTGGACTTCGTCATTGTGACGTCACCCATTGGTCGGTGGACTGCCATTTTGGAGCCTTAAGTTTGCCGTTTTCGGCGTCGCCATCTTGAATTACATGTTGTATTTTTGCAGCCAATGAATAGAAGTGACCATATTTGGAATGCGGAGGGGCGACGTAGAGACACTCAGCCCGCCATAAAGCATCCCCTGCTTTATGGTCTGTTTGACTCTAAATTACCATAATTTACTAAATGAACATCACGCTGTATTGAAGAAGACGTGAAACTAGAGATTGAGACCAAAAACTAATGTTTACAATGTTTACTGAGGGAATAAATCAAGAGAAGTAGAGTCATTTATATAGACTTCTATACAACCAGAGGAGTCGCCCCCTGGTGGTTAGAAGAGAGAATGCAGTTTAACACATGAAGCATAGACTTCTATACAACCAGAGGAGTCGCCCCCTGGTGGTCAGGAGAGAGAATGCAGCTTTAACACATGAAGCATAGACTTCTATTCAACCAGAGGAGTCGCCCCCTGGTGGTCAGGAGAGAGAATGCAGCTTTAACACATGAAGCATAGACTTCTATACAACCAGAGGAGTCGCCCCCTGGTGGCCAGAAGAGAGAATGCAGCTTTAACACATGAAGCATAGACTTCTATACAACCAGAGGAGTCACCCCCTGGTGGCCAGAAGAGAGAATGCAGCTTTAACACATGAAGCAGAGACTTCTATACAACCAGAGGAGTTGCCCCCTGGTGGCCAGGAGAGAAAATTCAAGTATTAAGACATGAAGCATAGACTTCTATACAACCAGAGGAGTTGCAACAAAACACTTTAGTCAGATTTAGGAAAAACATAATGCTTGGGCTTAAAATATGTACAATGGCGACCTAATTACTCCCTAATGACAGATATACGTCAACTAGAAAAGTATGTGTCCCTCTCTCCGCCCACTGAAAGAAGAGATCCCACTCAATTGTCCCTACTGGCCTCCTCAAGCGTAGTTTATACTCGCCGTAGTGAGGCCGGTGTGAGGCTAGAAACAGATAAAGATGAAAGAAACAAGGATTCATTCATCTTGTATCCTGCTTGACTTTAGTGGATCATCCAGATCAGCTTTTGAGCCACGGCAAAGGCCAAAATGTGGCCTGCAACAGACTGAGTGAGGCTTGTTTTATCATAGTTGACTGCAGGAAATGCCTAAAGCTACTGAAGCAGTAGCAGCCGGTTAAGAGGATTGAGTCAGCAGTCAATGGTGGAATAAAACAGTCAATAAAATAGGTCCTTGAGCGTAATGTAGAGTCATAAATGAGCTCAGAAAACATAAGGCTGATTAGTTCAGTGGACAGTTATTATTGCTTCTCAGGAACTTTTGATGTGAAGAACATGAACAAATGGCTCTTTTTTTTTTGCTGGTGGGATTTGAGAGTTGGCAGTAAAACCGTAATATCTTCAATGCAAGAAATGGCCAGAATCACTTCATCATTTTCACAGCGTCTGTGTCCACTTATTGTCTTCAGGATTCAAATCCCGACTTTCAAGCAGCCTCACCTTGGAAATCAGACTTCGAAATGGCCCCCCCGCTTTACAAGCGCATTCCCACACGACGCCGGTGTAAAACAAAGGCCACTAAATGTTCAGTCTGATGGATTAGACACCTAAGTTTCTGCAAGTTGATTTTCATAGCTTCTGGAAATGAAGTGAAACCAACGGCTGCCTGGAAGGAAGGAAGGGAATCGGTCTAAGAAAACTGATAGAATGTCTTAGGAAATGGTTGGCAGTAATGTAAACTCAACACAATTTGTAGTTAATGGCCTAAGACATGCAACACCAGCGGCAGAGCAGTCGTTCTTTCTCTCCATCGTTCAAACGTCTCTTTCTCTGAAGTGTCTCCTCGTCAGGGGAGAACAAAGCAAACTCAGATCCGCTCGGCGCCGAGAAAGATGGTCAAATTACCTTCATGCCATCTCCACCATCATTAGACTCATTATCATTAAAGGAAAAGCTTGGCGCGCCACCGCTGCATTGTACCTTTTCCTCCTCCACCTCTCCACTCTCCTTTACTTTCACTGGGGGGAAAACAAGCAAGTTAATTAAAGTCGACGAGAGTCCTTTTGCATTTCTACGCTCATCAGCGAGGACAAGCCATCAAACGGAGCACAGGTAGACCATTTCTGTCAAATGAGAGAGTGGAGGGAGGAGGAAGACGAGATTGGGTTGGTTGGGGGGGGGGGGGGAGGAGGAGGCCTCTCTTCATCTCTTTAGTTTTTGATGAGCTTTCTTAATTGGGCCACTATAGAAGGAGAAGTGAATCCTCAATAATTAAAAAATCTAATTAAGGAGTCTTTTGCATCTTTGTCCTTAATTATTCCACGCGGAGCAGTGGGGAGCGATACATTTCTGCCGTTTTCATTTAAAGGAGAAAAAAGGGCCTCTCCCGTCGCTCCGTGCAAATCCCCTGTCAACAAACAGACCACTTTGTCTCTCTCATCCCGGTTTGTGTGTGTGTCTGTGAACAAGCTGTCCGTCGGCCTGTCTTACATTCCTCAGAGAGCATCTTTAGAAATATTTAAAGGGATTTAACCCATTAGTACCAACGTATATAGACGCCTGTCCTCACATGCTGTCTCCATCTCTTT
>NC_046988.1:1805000-1822500 GCF_009769545.1 Cyclopterus lumpus
GCCAGACAGTGCAGAGGGGGGAGACACACGGATCCTCCAGCTGGAGCCCCTCTGTGCTGCGGGAATACACCCTGCGGCTCACACACACACACACACACACACACACACACACACACACACACACACACACACACACACACACACACACACACACACACAGACAGACAGACAGACAGACAGACACACAGACCGGCATGCAGTCCAAGGCAAGTGAGAGCACACACTGGTACACACACTCACAAACCCACAGCACACACTGACACATTCTTACAGAAACACACACAGACACACACTCACACACATACACACACACACACACACACACACACACACACACACACACACACACACACACACACTCACCTCATGTCCCTATTACACCAGCCAGGGCCAGCCGGTGAATCTGAATAAAATCATCTCTCCCTTAATCTCCCTCCATGCCTTCCTCCCTCTGTCTGTCTGTCTTTTGTCTCTTTCTCTCCATCCATCACTGCCTCTTCCTTCTTTCCTACATCTCTCCTTTGTCCGCTCCCTCCCTCCCTCCCTCCCTTCTTCTTGTGCACTTCTATCTTCCTCTCGGCCCACCCGAGGCAACTCTCTGCAGTGGCTTGAGCAATAAACTCAGGGGACCCTGCTATCACAGCAAACCAATTACCCAGACCTGGGGGCACACACACACACACAAAAAACACACACACACACACACAAAACACACACACACACACACACACAAACACACACACACTCAAACATTGCCATCGGGAGCCTGTCACCATAATACACACACACACACTCACACACACTCACACACACACACACACACACACAGAGGATCATGGACCACCACCTAACCACACACACACTCATACTCGTACACACACACACACACACACACACACACACCTGTCAACATGGAGTTGCAGTAGAATAAAAGAAAGCAAGTCGAAGCTAAATACAGAAGTCAATAAATGATTCAGTTTCAAGATGGAAAGATGCACAGATGAAGTTGAATTGAGGGCGGTAGGAGAACGATGTCACGATACCAAGTCATGGCCGGATGGACCTGCTAAGGGGCCCAGGGCCAAGAGAGGGCTGCTGGGCCCCCCCAACCCCACCACTCTCTAATGTATACAGTGTTTCTCCTGTGCCTCACACATGCTATATGCCATCTTAAAAACAAGTGAATTTACCTATATGCAAAATATGAACGTAAATCTGAAATAATAATTAGATTGAAAATGAAACCGTGTAACCCAAAATGTAATTGAGAATACGGTTTCATATGGGAACGTAATTTTTAGGGGAAAGGGTTGCCCTAAAAAGCACCAAGCTCAATACAGCAGTGAGTGATGGAAAGTACACATGTGGTTATAGTTTTCTACGCATGGGATGATTAGGATATGCCATTATCTTATTGCCTAGGTTCAAAGATGATCTGTCTGTACGGCACACTCGAGCATACTCGTATTTAAGCAGAATCTCTCCAGATTTTTCGGATTCGTCAACAAAGGCCACCAAAACGTTTCATTGACTTTTCCCCCGAGAGGAGACACGATCTCAGAGAAATGAAGGTCTGAGGAGTTCGCTGGCTACTCACCAGGGGGAGCCGTAGATCTTGAATCCCCGCACGGTGACATCGGAGTCCTGCAGGTAGATGCAGTTGGTGAGCAGCGACTGGACGTTCTCGTAATTCTCCGGCTTCAACTTGGAGGCAGAGGGGAAGTAGTAGAAGTCCTGCTTGATCAGGTCAGCCATAAACTCCTGGTCAAAGGTCAACTCGTGGTTGCCGGCGATAACGATCTTGATGTCGTAGGGTAGGGTACCTGGCGGGGGGAGGAGATGGGGAAGAAGAGAGGTGAATAAAGGAAAAGGAAGTAGAACCAATGGGTAAGTGAGTGGAAAAAGAAATGGAGAAAAGGGAAGATGGGATTCATTGGAGAGTGACGAGGAGAATGGGAAGAGGAGGCACAATGTTATAAAGGACATCACATTCTGGTAACAAAGCGAGAACATTAGAGGGTGGGAGAAGGGGTATCGAGGAAAAGACAAGAGGGGAAGAAGAGGAGAGGTGATAATTAGGAAGAAGGGGGTGGAAGCTAAAGTTAGAGAGAAAAAGCTCTTGGACTGTATAAAAGAATATGATGTAGTCATGGTGACATCACCCACTGATTTGCAAACTACGGTTTTGAAGCCTGAAGTCTGGCATTTTGCCCGTCGCCATCTTGTTTTTTTGGCCATTGTCATCTTGGAGCTCTGTACAACCGTAAGTTGAACACAACATTTGTAGACGACCAAAAATGTTACAACTGACTTTCATGAACTGTAATCACACTGTGAAGGAGTCAACGTTCAGAGATGGAAACACGGCCTGTCAATCACCTTGTAGCCCCGCCAAAAAGCATCCTCTGCTTTATGGTCTGTTTGACTCTAAATTACCATAATTTACTAAATGAACATCATGCTGAAAAGACTTGAAACTAGAGATTGAGACCATAAACTCATGTTTACAATGTTTACTGAGGGAATACACCAAGAGAGTCAAGTAGAGTCATTTATATAGACTTCTATACAACCAGAGGAGTCGTCCCCTGGTGGTCAGGAGAGAGAATGCAGCTTTAACACATGAAGCATAGACTTCTATACAACAAGAGGAGTCGCCCCCTGGTGGTCAGGAGAGAGAATGCAGCTTTAACACATGAAGCACAGACTTCTATACAACAAGAGGAGTCGCCCCCTGGTGGTCAGGGGAGAGAATGCAGCTTTAACACATGAAGCATAGACTTCTATACAACCAGAGGAGTCGCCCCCTGGTGCTCAGGAGAGAGAATGCAGCTTTAACACATGAAGCATAGACTTCTATACAACCAGAGGAGTCGCCCCCTGGTGGTCAGGAGAGAGAATGCAGCTTTAACACATGAAGCATAGACTTCTTTACAACCAGAGGAGTCGCCCCCTGGTGGTCAGGAGAGAGAATGCAGCTTTAACACATGAAGCATAGACTTCTATACAACCAGAGGAGTCGCCCCCTGGTGGTCAGGAGAGAGAATGCAGCTTTAACACATGAAGCATAGACTTCTATACAACCAGAGGAGTCGCCCCCTGGTGCTCAGGAGAGAGAATGCAGCTTTAACACATGAAGCATAGACTTCTATACAACCAGAGGAGTCGCCCCCTGGTGCTCAGGAGAGAGAATGCAGCTTTAAAGCATTTACTTTTCAGGGAGCTTGCCAGAGTTAGAGGTGAAAATAGAAAATGGAAGGAGGCATCGGGACATGTAAGGGGGATTCCGAATGACAGGAGATGTATGGGGTTTGGCGGGGGGGGGGGGGGGGGGGGGGGGCTGGGGAGAGAGAGAGAAAGGAAACGAAGGGAAGAGGGTTGGCAGACGAAGTGGAGAGCTACAAGAAGAATATGGAAAACTGAGGACGATATGAAACCCATCCCAGGCGGCTTGGCTTTCGCATGCGACTTGGCTTTCTCATTGTCTTCCCCTCGATTTCTAGCAAATCTGTACATCTGTCTTAGCTTCCCTCCATCAGTCAAGGGCTCAACCCAGTGCACTGCTGTCTTCTGTTTATGGAAGCATAGCTGAGTGCATCCGTCAGGGAGTCTTTATCTGGAGGACTGAGGACGAGGGGAAAGCACAAAGAGTGATCATTGTGAAGTTCACGACGCAGAATAGGAAACATTTACGCCGCATCTTTCCTCCCTTTCGTTTTCATCGTCCTCCTATAATCAAACACCAACTCCTTTATATCCCCCTCCCCCATCCCTCCCCCACATCCTCCTCCCCTGTCTCAATGGCTTTAATTGGCCATTCAAAGCCTGGCACAGCGGGGCGCGCGATCGATTCGTGCCCATCAAACCCAGCGGCGGCCGGCCCTTCACACATCTACATGATATTTTCAAAGCCGGGCTGAGGAAACAGAGGGCCAACACTGACACACATCTGGAGCTCTGCTTCGTCAGGTGGAGAGGCTGACGGAGAGTTCTAGCACACTTCTTGCCTGTGAAGCACATCGCTTTATGTGTCTGTGAGTGGCTTTCCCTTCTTTTGCATGCATCTGTGCATGAGCGTGTCACGCTGGTGAAAAGGAGTAATTAAACTGAGCTTTAGAAGAGGCTGACAGCCCAGCGACGGCTCTGTCATAACAGCCAATCACAGCCCGGTGACAGAGAGACAGAGAGAGGGAGGGGGGTGGGGGGGATAGAGGAAGGAGAGAGCAACAGAAATAGTTTAGGAAGCCCAAAAACCCTTGAGTGCGAAGGAGGAATAATAACAAGATAAAAGCAGCTGTCAAAGAGTGCCCGTCTCTTGCAGTTTGGGCTGGGGCCGCCCCCCTCGCCCCCCCAACACAGCTCCCATTTGTTTGGCAGGAGGGCTCGTGTTTAGTCGTCAAGCAGACACCAAAAGAGTCTCTAAATGAGGGGCTGCACCTCGGACACGCGCCACCGCACAATCAAACCATGTTTTCCACCGCTTTTCATCAGTCTTTGAACACATTCTGAAGTAACGTTTCGCTCAATTGTCGGCGGATAAACCACGGTCGGAGGACTTCTTCACTCAAATAAGAAATGGATCGAATCCCTATTGGAGCTCGCAGGACAACTGAGCGCATGTATTATGAAAAATGACTTGACTTGACTTGACTTGCATAAACCCCAACACGTTTGCTGAATGGTTCTGTGGGTCCTGAAGTTCAATACTTTTACCTCCCTCTATTTTCTTTATACACATTGAGGAATATAGGAAAGGAATTAAAGAAATAGTCACGCAAACATTACACTTTTGAAAAAGTGCTCAGGAAGATTTGATCGCTGGACCGGCCCTGCCTGCCTCGTGTTTTAGGGACAAACTCAGACTGCAGTCATGTTCTCCTTACACTCTTGGTACACTCTCTTGACACTCTTGGTACACTCTCTTGACACTCTTGGTACACTCTCTTGACACTCTTGGTACACTCTCTTGACACTCTTGGTACACTCTCTTGACACTCTCGTTACACTCTTGTTACACTCTCTTGACACTCTTGTTACACTCTCTTGACACTCTTGTTACACTCTCGTTACACTCTTGTTACACACTCTTGACACTCTCGTTACACTCTTGTTACACTCTTGTTACACTCTCGTTACACTCTTGTTACACTCTTGACACTTTTGTTACACTCTCTTGACACTCTTGTTACACTCTCTTGACACTCTTGACACTCTTGTTACACTCTCTTGACACTCTTGTTACACTCTCTTGACACTCTTGACACTCTTGTTACACTCTCGTTACACTCTTGTTACACACTCTTGACACTCTCGTTACACTCTTGTTACACTCTTGACACTTTTGTTACACTCTCTTGACACTCTTGTTACACTCTCTTGACACTCTTGACACTCTTGTTACACTCTCTTGACACTCTTGTTACACTCTCTTGACACTCTTGACACTCTTGTTACACTCTCTTGACACTCTTGGTACACTCTCTTGACACTCTCGTTACACTCTTGGTACACTCTCTTGGCACTCTTGTTACACTCTCTTGACACTCTTGTTACACTCTCTTGACACTCTCGTTACACTCTTGTTACACTCTCTTGACACTCTTGTTACACTCTTGACACTCTTGTTACACTCTCTTGACACTCTTGTTACACTCTTGTTACACTCTCGTTACACTCTTGTTACACACTCTTGACACTCTCGTTACACTCTTGTTACACTCTTGTTACACTCTTGACACTTTTGTTACACTCTCTTGACACTCTTGTTACACTCTCTTGACACTCTTGACACTCTTGTTACACTCTCTTGACACTCTTGTTACACTCTCTTGACACTCTTGTTACACTCTCTTGACACTCTTGACACTCTTGTTACACTCTCTTGACACTCTTGTTACACTCTTGACTTAGACCGTTATACTACAGGGGTAGATTCGCATGATCTGTTCAACTGAGGATGTCGGGGATTCATGAGGTGAGGAGAGGATTTAGGCAACATAATATTCTTCATTATTTTAGAAAGCTGGTGATTTGGGAAAATTCAACACAATATCAAAATGTACAAATATTAATTTAGGTAAACTTTAAACAACGGCAAATTATCATTTGTGGCTAACAACAATATGTCTTTGTGCCTTGTATGTCGGATGTCTGCTGTCGTAAATCTAACAAGAATCAAAACAGGAAACAAGCAGTCTTTACTGGAAGAACAAAGCTGTGGAAAACTATTAACTATATAAATAATTCAAGTTAATTATATTTCTATAGCACCAAATCACAACAGACTCTATCTCAAGACATGTTTCATACACTCTTTGCATCAACAAGTCTTAATCTATTTTAATAGATTATTGAATTTAAAAAACAGGACTTTCACACAATGTTCGTGTCATAAAATCATGAAGTCCTCCTGCATACCTAAAGGAAAAATATATTTATATTTTTTAAATAGCAACATTGTGTGAGTCTTTCCTTTGCTATATGGTTATTGATATATTGAATGTATATTTGAATCAGGCTCTATTTTTCCCTTCTCTACCGTGATCGGGAGCTAGACAGCTTTCAAGTCACCCATCATCCATTGATGATATTCACGATTATCTCGATAATAGGAAACAACTTATTGTGAGTGTGTTTTGCCACAATCTGTGATACAATCCTCTATAGTCCCATCGCTCTTGACCAAGCTGCAGTATCTAGTGGGGAGTGAGAATGAGTCGTTAAAATATTAACATGCATTCATCACACAGGAGTCAGGCTGTTGGTTTCCAGGGTCTTTGCCTACAGCGTGCATAACTCTTGTTTAATTGCATCTCAAACCGCCTAAAAAAATAAAAAATGCTACACATTTCCGACGGCACGTATTTTCTCTACAACCTTAATGACGACTGTGATAGTTTCTTGGAGGAAAAAACAAAGCTTTCCAGGAGAGGAGCACAGCATCTACCTCGAGACTCATTTAGCTTGTTGTTTCCGTCTTTGAAGAGCGGAGCAGCTTGAGTGTGAAGTGAAAACCGGACAGACCTGAGACTGAATATGAAAAATAAATGAGATGAGGTCAAGAAGAAGCCTTTAGTCCTCTGTCTTAAACCTTAAAAAAACATTTGTTTTCTACTCCGTGTGGGGTCAGGGATCTCATCTCAGGGGGTGGCGCATTTAAATCCGACAGTACAACCTCGTCTACTTCCATCTGCACATGAATGAAAAGAAAAGATTCAACCGGCAACCTTCGAAAGCCGCCACGGTGACGCTCAAAGACAGACAAGCTGAGAAAAGAACGAAAGCTGCTTTGGATGAGATCATCAGCTAAATGCCTAAAAAACATCAGAGAGGAAGGAAGGGGAACGGACGTGTCTGAGGCAGACGGACAGCGAGGCAACGCCATGGCGCTCACAACATCTTTCTACGAATATACGCTTTCTGTGTGAAATAAATCACGGGGAGAAATATAAAACTCCAGCAGCCGGACACAAATACCCCAACCATGCTCCTACACGCAAACACACAAATTAAATTTCAATTTCATGAAGGAATTTTTAAAGTTTACCCCATTAAAAAAAAACAAGAAACTGCAAAATGACAAAGTGTGAAGACCAACCAGAGCTGTGATTCTGACTAACAGCAGCCAGTGTGTGTGTGTGTGTTGGTTTATTGTAGGAATTCAACTGCAGTCAATATGAGAATAATAACAATACAAAAAAGAAAGAAAGAAATTCATCAATACAGTCTCTAATTGTGCGTGTCGACAAAGGAAAAATCAATCCCAGAAAGACAATTTCTGCATCAAATAAGAATGTGTTACAAAAGACGAAGGGAAGAGGATGTGGGCGGAAGTGAGCGGTGTGTGTGTGTGTGTGTGTGTTGGGGGGGGGGGCATCTAAACATTTGGGCCCCGACATTCCCCCACAACACGTGGGCCACTCTTTGTCGCCCCGCCGTCTTTTGTCTTTGAATTCAAAAGGCTGCTTTTTAAGCAACAAACAGTTTTAATTTGTCTGCGAGGGAATCGGCGGCGGCGCGGGGAGGATGGCCACCTTGTGTTCCGCCGCATCAAGAAGATAACAAAAGAGGAAGGGGAAAAAAGAACACACACAAAGTGAGCGCGAGGGGGGGTTGAAAACATAGGACTATAGCGCAGACTGGAAGTGAGGCTGTGTTCAGGAGCGGAAGCAGCTGGACTTCAGTCTCTCCTTCTGCCCCTCCATCCTCTCATTCCTCTCGGGTTCAGTTTCAATCCCTCCTCATCAGCATCTTTGCTCTCTGGTCGAGTGTGTGTGTGTCTCCAGTTGTGCGTCCCAGATCTGCTGTCTGGCTGCGTGTCGACAGAAAACACCTCCGTCCTCCCACGCCCGCAGGTACGTGACCCCGAGGGTCTATGCAGAAGCATATTGTTTGTGTATTTTGAGTCGTAATTGTGTATGTGTGTGTGTGTGTGTGTGTGTGTGTGTGTGTGTGTGTGTGTGCGTGTGGAGTTCCACCCCCGCCACAGGAAATCTTCCGGAGTTCGGCCACATTGTTCCGAGGCTGCGATGGGGTGGTCTGCACTTTGAAGAGGAAAATCCCTGCTCTGCCCGAAGCTCCGGCATGTATAGGGGGATTACTGCCCATTGTGTGTTCATGTGCGTCTGCCTGTGCTCTTGTATGTGTGTTTGTGTACATGCAGGGGGAAACAAGCCAGAGATGTCCTGCCTGCCAAGACAAAGTTAATTCCTAAGTGTGTGTGTCTGCATAGATACCAAAGACTAGTAGCCAAAACGTCCTGCAACATAACACCAAAGTGTGTGTGTGTGTGTGTGTGTGTGTGTGTGTGTGTGTGTGTGTGTGTGTGTGTGCGTGTGTGTGTGTGTGTGTGTGCGTTTGTGGAAAGTCAATGAGTGTGTGTGGGCAGTTGCGGAAAACCGGGGGCCAAATATATCCTGCCAACCCAAAATGATGAGATGAATACCAGTGTGTGTGTGTCAGTATGAGTGAATGCATGTGTACCAAAACCTTCTCCCCTCTTGATCTCTTGAAAGGGTGGAGCCAAGTATAGCCGAACCCTGAATAAGACATACACTACACATACATAGTGTCACATTTCACCCCAAGGTAAAAATAATCCAACAGTCAACTTTGACTTACCAGCATTTAAGACACTCATTTTGAATGTCATCAGCCCAATAAAGGATCTTCATCAGTTGTTATTACCACCATTATAATGCCTCAGAAAACTGCACATTGTGAAAGGCTCGCAGACACAAACAAGAGTGTCCTGGGTGAAAGTCCTGTGTTTATTGGACCTGAACATCCACCCTGACCTCCCTAAGGGGACATTGTTGCTCTTTATACTACACATGTCAATAAGAAGTGGATGTCGTCATCGTCACATCACCTATTGGTTTGTGGATGTTTTGAAGCCTTGAAGCCATCTTGTTTCCGTTGGCAAGTGAATGAAAGTGGCCATAGCTGGACTCCTGAGGAGTGACGCTGTGGTAAAGATGCCGTATACGGTTCTAGTAGCAACCTGTCAATCAAAAGGTAGCCCCGCCCTTAAGCATAATTCCTTTATGGTCCACTAAATGGAACATCATTTACTAAATGAACATCACGCTGTATTGAAGAAGACTTGAAACTAGAGATTGAGACCAAAAACTAATGTTTACAATGTTTACTGAGGGAATAAATCAAGAGAAGTAGAGTCATTTATATAGACTTCTATACAACCAGAGGAGTCGCCCCCTGGTGGTCAGTAGAGAGAATGCAGCTTTAACACATGAAGCATAGACTTCTATACAACCAGAGGAGTCGCCCCCTGGTGGTCAGGAGAGAGAATGCAGCTTTAACACATGAAGCATAGACTTCTATACAACCAGAGGAGTCGTCCCCTGCTGGTCAGTAGAGAGAATGCAGCTTTAACACATGAAGCATAGACTTCTATACAACCAGAGGAGTCGCCCCCTGGTGGTCAGGAGAGAGAATGCAGCTTTAACACATGAAGCATAGACTTCTATACAACCAGAGGAGTCGTCCCCTGCTGGTCAGTAGAGAGAATGCAGCTTTAACACATGAAGCATAGACTTCTATACAACCAGAGGAGTCGCCCCCTGGTGGTCAGGAGAGAGAATGCAGCTTTAACACATGAAGCATAGACTTCTATACAACCAGAGGAGTCGTCCCCTGCTGGTCAGTAGAGAGAATGCAGCTTTAACACATGAAGCATAGACTTCTATACAACCAGAGGAGTCGCCCCCTGGTGGTCAGGAGAGAGAATGCAGCTTTAACACATGAAGCATAGACTTCTATACAACCAGAGGAGTCGCCCCCTGGTGGTCAGTAGAGAGAATGCAGCTTTAACACATGAAGCATAGACTTCTATACAACCAGAGGAGTCACCCCCTGGTGGTCAGGAGAGAGAATGCAGCTTTAACACATGAAGCATAGACTTCTATACAACCAGAGGAGTCGATAATCTGAATAAACTGCTTACTTGTTTACAACCGGTCTGATCGGTTTGTGGCCTTGTAGGATGGCAAGAACTCTTTAATACCACAACTTTGTGTCCGGGTTTAATTTATTGAGATCACATATTCCTGCGCGCTTTTGTGCGCATACACCCAAAGGCTTCTGTACATCTTCTTTATGTATAGAACACAGTGGGATTACAGCCAAACAGTGCCGCTTTAGCCGGCCTTCATCTGTGCGTGCATGAACACAAATGCAATAATTCAAAGGGGGGGGGGGGGGGGGGGGGGGGCTTCAAAAGCAACAGCTCTGATGTTCAAAGACAGACAAGCTAAAGACTCAGCTCGGATCAGTTCTAATTCCTCCCACAGCAATGTGTGTGTGTGTGTGTGTGTAATATTTCAGATGGAGAGGAAAAGAGAGAGGTGAGTAAGGGATAGACATGCAACAAGGTACAGATGGAGGACGGAAGGGAGAGAAGCAGCAAGGCTTCCGCCTTGTCACCTCGGCTTAAACTTAATACTCACCCGTTTCGTTTAACTCACCGCCCACACACACACACACACACACACACACACACACACACACACACACACACACACACACACACACACACACACACACACACACACAATCACACAAGCAGACACAAAACAAAGACAGCCAGCAATTATGAGACGGTGTACACAAACACCACCTCCTGAGCCTCGCATCCAAAACACACATTTTATCAGAGTACAGCAGCACCTCCTAACGCTTCACAATGTCCTCGCCCAAACATAATGCGCCGCACACAAACACACAACACACACACACATACACACACAGACCGAGAAGAAGTGACAAAGACGGATCATCAAGCGGCCTCGTAGGTGGTCTCCCTCCTCTCTCTCTCTCTCTCTCTCTCTCTCTCTCTCTACACTCCATCTCTGTCTCTTTCATCATGTCTGCTCCACTTCCACGTTCAGCGTGACGGCGTCGCCTCCAGGATAAGGCGGTTTGAAGATTAAGCTGCAATTTTTTCGGGAATGAGCGACGTGGGCCCCTGATGAATGCTGATGATTTCGATGGCTGGCCACTCGCCATCTGTCCCGTGTCTGTTATGAAACTGGATCTCTACTGACTCAGTTTTATTTCTTGCTGTCCCATGAAGGGTGTAGACACTCAAATGCCTCTGATATATTTGTGTAAGATGTATTACATTATCCACCGAATGAGGTCACAGAGCTGCCACCATGTCGCCCACATCTGAAGCGGACATGCCTCCTGTGCTGTAATACCACTTGCACCTCGGGAGGCGCTGTGTTGTCCAGTCTGTCTTCAGTACAACAAGAGAGGACGAGGAGGTAGAGCTGCCCACAGGGCGTGTCGATCACGTTGAAGGTACAGTTTTGAAAAACAGGGCGGACGGTTGCTCCGGGAAACGAACCTTCAGTTAGCGGTTAGCTGTAGCAACTAGCATTCAGCCAGAGCAAAACCCGGCTCAGGTGCCTGGTCCCCAGGGGGGGGCCTCACCGTAGCCTTCTGTTGCTGCCGTACACAGGTGAGACCCAGTTCAGCCCCAGTTCATGCGAGTTGCTGCAGCTAACCGCTAACTGTAGGTCCGTCTCCAGAGCAACCCGCTCTCCTCCCGGGGAAGCAGCCTCGTGGAGAGCAGGAGCTCTCAGAGGGTCCTCAGAAGACTTTTTCCTCTGTACATGATGACAATGTTACTTTGACTAAATGTGGGAGGCGGCGGTCAAGTGTTCACAACTCAATCAAATCCAACTGAAACGAGCCCTGGCTGTTTGCACTGCCATAACCGTGTGACACCTGTGACTAATCACAACTGCTATTGCTCCTTGTTGTGTTTGATGATCAGTACACACCACTTCCCTCCGCTCCGTGTTCAACAGCTTGGCCTCCGTTTGTTTGCTATCAGCTTCTGCTTGAAATGGCTAATGCAAATTCAGCAACAGTTTGCGTACAGCATGCACCGACGCTGACCCAGAAAACTAATCTGAGACAGAGAGAAATTTAAGAGAAAGACTTCCATCATTTCACAAGTGATATCCACAGAGGCTTTTCTGAACTTAGAGGAAATGAAAGGAAATAAGTTTTTTGAAAGAAAAAGTGGGGATGTTTCTGAGACCGTTTTCACATCCGTCGCTTTTCGTGCACACACACACGCACACACACACACACGCACAAGGATCGCAGTCTTTCATGTGTGCAAAAAGAAGACACAAAAGCAGTGAGGGACAGATGGGAAGCAGTTTGCTTAAATTTACAGTCACTTGAAATGCTGTCGAGTTTGCTCAATGTTAAAACCCATAAAGGAGTGTCAAACCTCCTCGTTATGCTCTCCTCCAGCAGCTCGCACTGCTGGGTAAACACAGGAGAGGGGGAAGAATGAAGGAAAATAAGGGCTTGGGGGAAGAAGGAGAATCAAGGGAAGGAGGAAAGTTGCGAGAGAAGAAATGAGGGAAACAGGGAAGGAAGAGAGGGAGCGAGGGAGGAGAGAAGGAGAGCGTGCTAGAAAAAGACAGCAGTGATGAAAGTTTAATGCCCTCGCTGTTACCAAGCTAAAGGGAGCACGCTGGGAGGAGAGCGAGGGAAGTTGAGGTGAAGATGATGTCCGAAAGGGAGGTGGGGGGAGGGTAACATCAGAGAGAGGATGAAGACGGAGGGCCAATAATCACACACACACACACACACACACACACACATGGCTGCAGAGGTAGTTGCGGAGCGGGGGAGAAACACTCTCCCTCTCCCGGGAGAAGAAGAAAAAACACACACTCGCATTCAAAGTGCCTACACGGCAATCGCATCATGGTCGTCACTTATCTATTATTCAGCAGTTGAGGGGAAAAGAGTAGAGCAGGCGCTAAATAAAGAGTTGTAGCAGAGATGCTAAAGGCTGCAGCCCAGAGAGAGAGAGAGAGAGAGAGAGAGAGAGAGAGAGAGGCCTGTGGTGGTTTTACTGGGGGGGGGGCACTGACACTTAATATCAATACCAAAACTGAAATGATTACTTTGGTTCCAACCATAGATGTATGTAAGAAGTGGACGTAGTCATTGTGATGTCACCCATTGGTTTGTGACGGCTATATTGAAACCTCGAGTTTGGAGATTTCAGCGTCGCCATCTTGGATTACAGACAAGAGACATCGTATACGTCTCTGGTTGTGGCAGAGGACCTGTCAATCACGGCAAGCCCGCCCTAAATGTACCATCATTTACTAAATTAACATGAATTTGAGTTAAAAACACTCAAATAAACTACCATTATCAACCGAATGAAAAACTCCATAAAACCTTCTTGAGCAGCAGCAAGCAGAAGAAAACTAAACACTAGCAGCAGACACATGGAGCGACCAGCTGATACACAGAGTGACGCACAGAGCTGCTCATGGGCTCCAAGAATTAGAGTGAATGTTTAATAATAATAATCCATATAGTGCTTTTCAAGATACGACACTTTACATTATACACCGTGGACACAGCTACGGGGAGCAATGCAGGGTTAAGTGTCTTGCTCAAGGACACATCGACTAGGGCGGGGATTGAACTGCCAACCTCTTGATTGAAAGACGGGCATGCTAACCACTGACCCATAGTCGCCCGAATGTTTGACTTTACGTTCATAAGTTGGCCAGAACTGAAGTAATTGCTGATGTTGCTCAGTGTGTGCTGGGTGAGTTACTTTTTAAACATGTTTGACAAATGTTCAAGATTAGTTTTAGTTTGTTGTGGCCAACAATGCAGTTTTAATATCTCAACAGTTATGATCTCGGGGGCAGTTTCAACACTGTATCTAAATGATCTCAAGCATATTTTGGTGTTAGCCATTAGTTGTGACTTATCAGCCCACATATGCATTGATTCCAGTGAAGTATATCTGTCTCAGAGATTCATAAACCAAATGATCAAAACATCCATAGAAACTTCTCAAACTTTTCCTTTGTTGAGTACCGACACGTGTGTGTCGCTCTGAACACGTTTTCTATGAACATTGAAAAACATTTTGACACATTGTGTGTCAAGACTTTGGCCACCAGTGTAGCTGTACATTGTAAATCCAAGCATGACAACCGTGACACCTGGAGTCAAGTTCACGAGAGAGGAATATTCCCTTAATATTTCATACATCTTGTGGATGGAAATTAGCCTCAAAGACAGAAATAAATAGTGTAAATAGACAGTTTGTTGTACATCGACCTGTGTTTTCCTCGTGTGAGTCAGTATTTGCTGTGTGTGTGTGTGATGCTGCTCAAGCAGAGTACAAAGTCTTTAAGAATTAAAGCTGCTCGTCTCTTGACCTCGAGTCAACTGAGATCCATATTTAAACAACACTCACTGCAGTGTATTCCTGCTCCGCTCCGCCATGTCCATCACTGGGCATGAATAAAGACGCCACTCAAGTCTACGGCGAGCGGGCAGCTCAGTGTGTGTGTGTGTGTGTGTGTGTGTGTGTGTAATATGTCAGATGGAGAAGAAAAGAGAGGTGAGTAAGTTGTGCAACAAGGTACAGATGGAAGGGAGAGAAGCAGGGAGGCTCCCACCTTCTCACCTCGGCTTAAACTTAACACTCGCCCGTTTCGTTTAATTCACTGCCCACACACACTGTGTGTGTGTGTGTGTGTGTGTGTGCTCACAGTCATGATCAAAGAGGCCATTATTGGAGACAATTGGACTGAAGTGCTGCTGCTCGCGAGCCCGAGGTCCGCCCCTCGCTCTCAATAACCCTTGTCTTTCTCTCCCCTTGCTCTGTCTCCATCTCTCTCCTCTCACCTGTCCTGGGTGATCAGCCTCCATCCCCAACAACCCACCTCTGGCATCTGCACAAACGGAGGCTTTTCAACACCGCTTACAGTCGTCCTTTTTATCCATCACAGCCCCTCAGGCTGTACAATGTGCTTGTGTAATTTACATCTTTAACACACACACACACATTCCTATATTACCAACAGTGGACCATAATTCTACAAGTGTGGACCTCTGTTTCTAGTGCATTTGAAAATACAATAAAGTAGACTAGAGCATTGATTTAAGGCTTTTTCTCATAATATTACTGCAAACTTCCTTTTAATTTTGAGAAATTACCAAAAGGGGACTTGACCTCCATATTCACACGGGCTTATGAAGACAGAACAAACGATTATGAAGAACACAACGACCAATAGAAACATAAACTTACAAAAATAAGGACCATGCAGTTGGATGGCCAGTTTTAGCACATTATCTACAAATAATGTATACTTACATAAACATTGTTGTGCAATACAGTTTTTAATTGTAGGATGCTCCAGGAACCATTAGCTTTGTAAATTATAAAAATCCCCTTCGCAGACTCTTGAATTCCTGCTTGACTCATGTAATTTCTCACAGCCATTGGAAGTCTGCATTCATGTTTGTTAGATTATGATTGCATGCTAATACAGTTACAAATCTGCACTGCATTACAAGACAATGGACCTCAAACAAAATAAAATAAAGCAGACTGGCTGTTCAATGTGTTTACACAACTTAAAGGGCCACTTAAATAAACTTTTGTTAGTTTATATGTACCTTCTCCTTGTCAAACTATCATTATAATTATAATATTAATTATAATATCGGTATAGACACAGAGAAAATTAAGTCGACCAAAAAGTCAATCGGTTTACAGAATGAGGCTCCACCTATTGTAGAGCATTAGGTTGTAAGTGTATGCTTATGATATATGATATTTTGACACTGTACGCAAATTGATAAAATCAATGAATTCCTGGAAAAATACATACAAATATTTAAAACACATGCACTAGACGTAGTGTCACGTAGCATGATATAGGTCATTAAATGCCATTTAAATGCTACTTTATTTCAGAGCAGGGAGAGTTCTCATAATCCTAAACAAACCTTGAGTCATAAATCTTATTGAACTCCTTATGGTTTTATACATTTTGTTCCCAGGTGTCATACTTTTCATACAGGTGACATCCCAGGTTTCTCTTCCAAAGAGCAGCTGATTTATTGCACATTTGGAATAACAAGACTGTGTTGCATTGCACGCAAGTATTATACAAATAAAGTGGAATTGATTTGTATAAGCCCTCTGAGGCAAATTTGTAATTTGTGATATTGGGCTGTACAAAATGAACTGAATTGAATTGAAAACTGAATTATATCATGTGACCTAAAAAAGGGTGCAGATCCTGTAGATTTATTTAGCTGGTTTGTCACATGCGACTGAAATAACGGTTACTCTCAATCAATTACTAACATTAATAATTAAGGCCCTGATCATAATCAAAATACAATTGTCCATCACAGTTTTGCAGAGCGATATTTATTTAGCTTGAAGATATTTGATTTAAAACTGAATAAAACAAAGAAAAGCAGCAAGTCCTCACAAGTCCAAAGATGATACGATCTTGTTAAATGACGGAAACAATTACCTGTTTACCACTTAAATACAATGTTTTCAAAATCTTACTAAATAAGTAAAGTGAAACATATAGAAACACAGAAATACAGTGACTGACAGCTGGACCTGCATGGATCACCATGACAACAGAGGGCAGAAGTTTGGCATCAGTCTCCAGGACTGTGAGCCATGAGTTTACCCAAGTAAGGCAGCCCTCCTCTGGGGAGAAGTCTTCCTCCTCCTCATCCTCATCCTCCTCCTCCTCTCTAGTCCTTGTAAACCTCTTCCTCTGCCTCCTTCCCTCCCATCCCCTCATTTTCCAACTTCCTTTTTATTTCCTCCTCTGCATGAATTTCCTCTCCTGCCTCCTCCCTTCCTCTCTTCTCCTCGCCGCTCCGTACCTGACAAAGCCTTGAGCGGCTGCCAGCGGCCCCCGGGAGCCGACTGACTTCCTGCTAAAAATAAAGAATAGCAGAGAGCCGCCACCGAGGGCTGAAATTGGGGAGAGGTTTGGAGAATAGAGAGAGAGAGAAAGAGGTAATAGAGATGGGAGAATGAGTTTGGAGGAAGCTAGGCGGAGAGAAAAGGAGAGAAAGAGGTGAAACAAACAAACTGAAGGAGATGCGCTACAAAGTAAAAGAAGAGGTGAAGAAAAGATTGAGGACA